>NC_083404.1:43225477-43527893 GCF_020745735.1 Hemiscyllium ocellatum
CCTGGGAGAAAAGGACATCCTGCATCTCCATGCCCCTGCCCACAAAGAGAGGCACTGACTTTCCGTTTGTCACATCCAGGACCAATGTCAGAAACCAGGTAAGGCAGCTCTGGACTGACTGCTCTCGTCTGGGTGCACAATACCTTTTTAAAGATGGTGCTGCATCACGGATATTGGTGAATTCTGGGATATCTAGGAAAGGTGAGTTATTTTGAAAATGATACATGGTATGATGGTGCTAGAATGTGTGAGAGGGGCACCAAAGGGTAGAGTAGTTAATAAATCGGATGGGTTTTGTAAAAGAAGGCGATAGACATCCCCAAGCATCACAATGTGCAGCCCAATGGAAAAGTTTGACAAAACTGACAATTTATTTCACTAAGGTTCAACCCTTGATCTATCAAGGCGTGTTTCATTCTGGGATCAGCCTTGTGCAGTATTACCATTGGATAGGATCAGAAGACTGGCTAGAAAGTAGTGCAGCCAGCAGACATAGGTGCCAATCAAGAGCATTCAGTTGATGATTCCAATGAATTGCACTATACAGTATCATACAACAGGTTAAAAGTTACTTAGACTGTGTTATTGTTTGTGTTAGGCTACCTACTATTTTGTTTTGAGTTTTACTAGTGTGTTTGGTGATTCATCCCAATCCTGTGTTTCCCATAGGCCCCATTATTTCTATTGCACAATTTTGTTTATGACACGGCATCACACAGGAACACAACAATAGTGTTAGAGGAGAACCATGTGTACCAGAAACTTCAGTATTTGTTTCTCAAGCTGGAGCGGGGAGTGCACGTGGCAAAAATAAGTTTTTGTTTTTGTTTCAGTTTGATGCATTTCTGCAAAAGTCCTTATAAAGCAAAATTATTGAGAAAGTGACAAGGTAGAATACTTCAGAGTAAGGTTTTGAGCAATAGTCCCTGACTAGAATTGTTTGGATAAAACTCTGGATTTGCTATTTGAAGCTAGAACACTTTAAACTCAGGTGTATGAAAGCTAGAGAAAAGGCAATCAGATTTTCCAGACAGGGAGTTTAAGTCACAGTTAAGTTAAACCTATTGGAATGTTACAGCGTCACTGGTTTGGGGCATTTTGAGATTGTTTTACCATGTACATCAAAATCTTTGTTTATGTTACTTATATAGTAACATAAATAGTAAATAGTTGGACTTATTCTACTTTGTTTTCATTCTTTTGCCTCAATAAACTGCTATTTTGTTGTTAAGTGAGAAACCACTTGGCTAAAATCAATATGATCTAGCAAGCCAACTTTCAGTCTGGGATCAAACACGTCCACTGATAACACAAGTTAAGCTCATAACAATGCAATCATTTCATGCTCATCCATGTGTTTCAGTAGAGAGTCACAATTATTTTCTCCAACCCAAAATGTTTTAAGGTTGTGACTGTGGTTAGGGCAAAAACTGGGACAAACATTAAGATTGACAAGATTAGATTACTTACAGTGTGGAAACAGGCCCTTCAGCCCAACAAGTCCACACCGACCCGCCAAAGTGCAACCCACCCATACCCTTACATTTACCCCTTACCTAACACTATGGGCAATTTAGCATGGCCAATTCACCTGACCCGCACATCTTTGGACTGTAGGAGGAAACCGGAGCACCCGGAGGAAACCCACGCAGACACGGGGAGAACGTGCAAACTCCACACAGTAAGTCGCCTGAGTCGGGAATTGAACCCGGGTCTCAGGCGCTGTGAGGCAGCAGTGCTAACCACTGTGCCACCGTGCCGCCCACAAGTCGCAAGGGCCAGACCAGATTTGTCCTCGGCTGCTTTGGGAAGGGAGAAATGTGATTGCTTCGCCACTTGCGAAGATCTTTGCATCCTCGCTTTCCACCGGAGTTGTACCAGAGGACTGGAGGGAAGCAAGTGTAATTCCTCTCTTCAAGAAAGGAAATAGGGAAATGCCTGGCAATTACAGACCAGTCAGTCTCTCGTCTGTCATCTGCAAGGTGTTAGAAAGGATTCTGAGGGATAGGATTCATGACCATCTGGAAGAGCATGGCTTGATTAAATGCAGTCAGCATGGCTTTGTGAGGGGCAGGTCATGCCTCACGAATCTTATTGAGTTCTTTGAGGATGTAGTGTATATGGACTTCAGCAAGGCATTTGATAAGGTTCCCCGTGATAGGCTCATTCAGAAGGTCAGGAGGAATAGGATATAGGGAAATTTAGCTGTCTGGATACAGAATTGGCTGGTCGACAGAAGACAGCGAGTGGTAGTGGAAGGAAAGTATTCTGCCTAAAAGTCAGTGGTGAGTGGTGTTCCACAGTGCTCTGTTCTTGGGCCTCTACTCTTTGTAATTTTTATTAATGACTTGGATGAGGAGATTGAAGGATGGGTTAGCAAGTTTACAGACGACACAAAGGTTGGAGGTGTCGTTGACAGTATAGAGGACAGTTGTAGGCTGCAGCGTGACATTGACAGGATGCAGAGAGGTGGCAGGTGGAGTTCAACCTGGATAAATGCGAAGTGATGCATTTTGGAAAATCGAACTTGAAAGTTGATTACAGGATTAAAGACAGGATTCTTGGCAGTGTGGAGGAGCAGCGGGATCTTGATGTGCAGGTACATCCCTTAAAATTGCCACCCAAGTGGACAGGGTTGTTAAAGCATATAGTGCTTTGGCTTTCGTTAATGGGGGATTGAGTTTAAGAGCCATGAGATCTTGTTGCAGCTCTGTAAAACTTTGGTTAGATCGCACTTGGAATACTGCATCCAGTTCTGGTCGCCCTATTATAGGAAAGATGTGGATGCTTTGGAGAGAGTTCCGAGGAGATTTGCCAGGATGCTGCCTGGAATGGAGGGCTTATCTTACGAAGAGAGGTTGACTGAGCTCGGACCTTTTTCATTGGGAAAAAAGAAGGAAGAGAGGGGACCTAATTGAGACGTACAAGATAATGAGAGGCATCGATAGAGTTGATAACCAGAGGATTTTTCCCAGGGCAGAAATTGTTAACATGAGGGGTCATAGTTTTAAGCTGTTTGGCGGAAAGTATAGAGGGGATATCAGAGGTGAGTTCTTTACGCAGAGAGTTGAGAGAGCTTGGAATGCATTGCCAGCTGCAGTTGTGGAAGCGAAGTCCTTGGGGATATTTGAGACTGCTGGGCATGCATATGGTCACAGAAATTTGAGGGTTCGTACATTAGGTTTACCTTGCCTGAGGATCAATGGTCGGCACACCATTGTGGGCTGAAGGGCCTGTTCTGTACTGTACTGTTCTATGTTCTAAACATTTCTGGATTCAAAAGACTCAGGAAAAATAGCAGAGGAAGAAACCTGGAGGATGAAATTCAATTGCAGAGCAAAAAGCTTGGGAGTTAAACCAAAATGTTCTATTTGGTTAGAATTGAGAACGAAGAAACATGATATTGATCTATTGGTAGTTTATTATTGCCAGAAATTGGATTTAGAATTAAACAGAGGTAGGGAGATATTTAATGTCATCACCTGCATCATTCCAGATGCAGCAAATCCAATCTTTTGAGAATGGGGTAGCTGCAAATGGTGCACTTTTGCTAATGACTGAAGTGTTCCATCTGTGAGAGACAGGTTTTGTTACAAGTGACACATTTTTTAAAACTCGTTCTTTTGGGTGTCACTGACTAGATGAGTATTTATTGCCCAGAGGGCAGTTAAGAGTGAACCACATTGCTGTGGGTCTGGAGTCACATGTAGGACAGAGCAGGTGAAGACAGCAGCTTCCTTCCCTAAAGCACATTAGTGAACCAGATGGGTTTTTAAAACATTCAACAATGGGTTTCATGGTCATCATTATCCTCTTAATTCCAGATTTTCTTTTTACTGAATTTCTGCCATTGCAGGGTTTGATCCAAGGTCCCAAAACATTACCTGAGTATCTGGATTAATAATCTAATGATGATATCACGAGGCCATCACCTTCTCATACAAAGTGGTTATCTGGTCATGTTGTGGTGGTGTTGCCTAGCTGCTGGAGTTACTGAGTAGTCATATTAGTGCACGCTGATGCATAGGTGATATCAGCACTTCCCTCTGTTAAGAGCAAGTGTCTGTCAGGTGCACCTATTGATGTTTAGGGCTATCATATCACACTTGTAAGCATCCTTGAAGCAAAGCTTTGGGCAACCTATTGATCTTCTGGCTCCAGTTACCTCACCACCTTTAAAATATCCTGAGCCAGTGAGGTCGCTTCTGCTTAATGAGTTCCAACACACTTTTTAAAAAAAAAAATTGCTTTTGAGACGATTGCTGCAATCGTGATTTTGTCTTTCCACGCGGCGCCCAGAATTCACTGTAGGTCAAAGGTAAAATTTATTGAGCTTCCTTTGTTGATAGGTGGATGTAGTCCAGCTCTCATAGCTGTACACTAAGGTGCTGAGAAAACAGGCCTCACAAACCAACATATGGTCCCTAGACTTGACATAAATGAAAGAAGAATGCAGAAATAACTGAAATACAACAATGGTTGACTTCAAATAGTCAAAAATTAAACAGGACTGAAATAATTATCACAGAATGAAAAGGATTTATTCTGCAATGTACAGAGAATTTTTTTATCAGAAGAAATAGCTGCAGAATTCAGCAATATCCTGTTCCATCTGTCAATAATATCATGGTTGATCTTGATGTGGCCTTAATTCCACTTTCCAGCCTTCCCCCTCCTAACCTGAGACTGCCTTGTCAATCACAAATCTGTCTAGCACAGTCTTTGAATATATTCAATTACCTGGTCTTTGCTGTGCAGGGTGGGGGGAATAAATTCCAAAACATATAGCACTCCCTGAGAGAAGGCATTCTTTCTCATTTCCATCTTGAATGCAAGATCACTTTGTTTTCAAAGTGTGTTCCTTAGTTCTAGACTTTCCCACGTGGAGAAACATTCAACGTCTATCTTGTCAAGCCTCCTTAGGATCTTTTATGTTTCAATAAGATCATTACCTTCTTCTAAACTTTATTGGGTTCAGATTCAACCTGTTTGACCGTTCCTCAGAAGACAACACTTCTCAGGAATCAAGCTAATGGGTCTTCTCTGAACAGCCTTCAACGTAAATAAACACATGCCACTTTAGGAAAAAGTGAGGATTGTAGGTGCTGGAGATCAGAGTCTAAATATGTGGCCTGGAAAAGCACAGTATGTCAGGAAGTATCCAAAACTAGCACTCACTTAAGGTGAGAGGGGAAAAGTGCAAAAGGGACCTAAGGGGCAACTTTTTCACGGAGAGGGTGGTGTGTGTATGGAATGAGTTGTCAGAGGAAGTGGTGGAGGCTGGTACAATTGCAACATTTTAAAAGGCATCTGGATGGGTATATAAATAGGAAAGGTTTAGAGGGATATTGGCCAAGTGCTGGAAAATGGGACTAGATTAGTTTTGGGATATCTGGTAGGCCTGGACAAGTTGAACCAAAGGGTTTGTTTCTGTGCTGTACATCTGTGACTCTTATAGAGAACGAACTTTAAAAATAATTGGATGATACCAGAAAAGTGACATTGGATGCCATCTTAGCTGCATGAAGGTGATATAAATATTTTCCTTGAACTGCTGCAGGTAATGATTGAGGATGCTCCCAAGACTCTGTTAGCCTTAGGTTTCCAGAATTCTGATGCAATAACAGGAAAGGAATGCCTGCATATAACCAAGTTAGGATGATGTGTGACTTTGGGGAAGTGGTTGATGGTATTCTTATCATCTTGTCCTTTTTGGTAAGCAATCGAGTTAACAAATTTGTCTGTGAGGTACTGTCAATGTGAGCTTGCTGGCTTACTGCAATCTATCCTGTAGTTACTGCACACTGCTACCATGGTATACTGCTCACATCTCTTAATAAACATAAATTGTCAAAAAAATCTTGCTATAAAATGGCAGTCTTTTTGCCCATTGTTGCTCTGAGAATTTGGAGCCTTTATTTACCCAGCACAAAAGCTGAACATATCTCAAAAATCATTTTCTGTGCTGAGAAGGTATGATAGGCTTTTGACAAGCTTGGACCGAGCAATGATTGATAATTTATACAATCTAGTATCATTATGGTAGTGATTTTCTTTATTGTTTCTTTACAGCCAATTCTAATCTGGAACAAGCTAGTTACCTGCATGAAAACCTTGTTTACTAATTGATCCAAAATTTACACTCTGCTCACATCAAAAAGATTTGTTCAAATTTCTAGCCCCAGAGTTTGATTCTTAAGAACCTGAAGATAAAAGCAAATCCAAGCATAGGAAATCATTTCATCTGCGTTTCTTTTCAAACAGTGTAGTTGAATTTGTGAGCTCAACAATTACATGAGTATCATTTCAAAAGAATGGGAATTATGATTAGAATTTGGTTATCCTGAATGCCATCCACACAAGTATTTAAAATATTTCACGTAATTAATTTGGGAATTAATTACTGAGTAAGAAGAAGTAAAAACCACTTTAATCACGGTTAACCTAATTCTCTGCAGAGGATACTTGGACTGAATCATATCATTAATCTGAAATGCAGATACATCTGAAGTGTTGCATTCTCGTACGTTGAATAAAGTCTCTGGAAGCTATGTATCTTAAAGTGGTGTACAGACTCAGAAGGATCTAAGATGCAGATGGACAAGTCATTAAAAGAATTGAAAAGTAGAGAACTAGCATAAGCTAGTGTAGAACTGTGGTTAGACAGTTGTGAGCATGAATTGTGAGCAGCTCTGGTCTCCATGTTGTTTTAAAAGAAGATTGTAGCAATGATGCAAATTAGTGTAGTAGCATGATACCAAAATGAAAATCATACGTATCAGGGTAAGTTGGACAGGCTGTGCCTCTCTGCCCTTGAAAAGGGAAAGATGTGATTGAAACACTTAATTTTTTTTAACTTTAAGGTGTTTGTAAAAGAATAGATGCAGATTAGCTGTCTCTACAGTGATGGAGGTCCCATTTATGGTCATGAATACAAGATGGGTACTAATAAACCCAGTGGGAACTTCAGCATAAACTTCTTTAACCAGAGAAAGGGTTGAGTGTTGCACTTGTTAACACAGAAAGTAGCTAAGATGAATAGCGGTCGTGTGGTTAAGGAGAATCTGGCTAAACATATGAGGGGAGTGGGGAGGAATATAGGGGATGCTTGCAGGTGTAGAGAAAAGGGATAGAAGGAGGCTGATGTGGATCATAAATGCTTACAAGAACATTTTTGGGCTGAATGGCCTGTTTCTGTGTTGTATGATGGTGGTTGCTGTTAATATGATCTCATTGCATAACTTGATAACTGGGAATTCATTTTGGAAAAAGCTGCCTGAAATGTTGCCAAATTCTGGTAATATTGTATATCTCCTCACAGCTGGAAAGTGAACAAAAGCAACTTTTACAGAAATCGGAGAAGTTTGTCAGCTAACATGGACGGAAAATGTGCAAATGGAAATCTACACTGGCCTAAATTTTGTGATCAACAGTAAAGTCATTAACTTTGAAGAAGGCTGCTCACTCGGTGAATTTCCTTTCTCTCTCTCGGCCATCCAGGATGGGAAAAGCACTGAAATGAAAGTGAAGGATATCTTCAGATGAGATAACTTATTATGATTGGATAAAGATAAGGCTAAAGAGGTTTAGAGAAAAAAACTTTTATCATTTAGGAAGAAATTTGACATTCTATAAATATAACATCAGCTTTTACTAAAGAAAGTGAAGTTTAACAGTAATTATGAAGATAGCACTCTGTTAGAAACCCAGTTAGCGCCTCAAGGGTGTAACCTTTTCAAGGGCTTTACAGTATCACTTGCAGGGTAAATTATTTGTTTGAAATGTTTGTCATGATGAGGAGATAAGACTGAAACATGCCTCTCTCTACAGATATACTCAAGTTCCAAACAACAAAGCAACTGTTAAAGCAATCTGTAGTGGTTCTCAGGGAAAGTTGATGGCCTAGTTGGTGTGAATCCTGACTGACGTGATTGAGTAGACTTTTTTAATCCTTGGCAACTTTTATTTGGGCAAGATGATAGGGCTACTGTTTATTGTCTTGTTTAATCTGCCATGTGCTCTCAATAGTTACTATTTGTATATGGTATTAGCAATTCTTTTTACAATTGTACTCAATCCACCCCTTGTCCTGAATACTGAGTTTAGAATATTTTTGGAGGAATGTTGTTGTGAATGCCAGAGATCTATGGATGCTCAGTTGAGTACATTTAATACCAAAAAGATCACCTGTGATCTTAATAAACAGGAAAACGAGCTCCAGGGGCTGAATAACCTACACCAGTTGCTAGAATTAAAATCAATATGTCTGTGCATTAATTTAAATATGTTACATTAATTTAATTTAAATGTTTTGTTTTGATTTTTAGGAGCTCACACTGACAGTCAGACGTCATTTTCCATTGTTGCTGTAAAAAGTTAAGGAACGAGCCCAAATGCTTCCCTCTTTAACGAAAGTTGAAATGGTGAGTTCTATTTCATTTGAAGTCTACCGGAACTAATCGGTCTCCTGTCACTGTGATACATGTAGTGATCACTCTTGCTAATCATATAATCAGAAAAAGAGCCAGACAATTTTACTGCACAGTTAGAGGCCAATGAGTCCACCATGACAGCGTTGGCTCTTTGCTCAAATAATCCCAAGTTAAATCTGCTCTCCCGCAGTAGCCGCACATTTAGTTCCACTTCAAGTATTTCTCAAAGGCCTCTGATTCAAGCATGCCCTGAACAAAAATGTAGGAAGGAGATCCAGGACCAATCTTTTTGTGGTGATGAGGTGAAACTAACTACATTAGTTTGAGGCAAATAGTATGATTGCACTTCATGGAATGCAAATGAGGGGGAAAGGAATAGAAGTTTGTGCTAATATTTATGTAAGGAAAAACAGGAGGAGGCTCTTGTAGAGTGTAAACAGCACATGGCCTGGTTGGGTTAAATGGCTTAATTCTGCAGGAAGGACTTGGAAAGGTTGAACAGGTTGAGCCGATGACCTTTTGAGGTCGAACAGAATGAAATCTTCTTGAAGCAATTAACACTCTGTGGGGACTTGATACTTTTGGAAATCAGGAGACTGTTTCCTCTTGTGAAGAAGACTACAGCTTGGGGGGATGGTTTAAGACTAAGCAATCGCTCTTTTCAATATGAAAATTAGGGTTTTTTTTCCCCTCTGGTAGTAAATTATATGATGAATTCTCTTCTGAATGCAATGGAAGCTGGATCATTGAATTCATTTAAGGTTGAATTAAATGGTTTGTGATAGACAAGGGAGTCGGGGTATGACAATCAGATGAGAGAGTGCAGTTGAGACCACAGCTTGATCAGACATAATCTTATTAAATGGTGGAGCAGTGTTGGTGGACTGAATGGTCTCTCTGCTGTTGTGATTTTGTAGTCAGAGAAACATAATGGGCAACAATCCAATGAAAATTACCATTCTTAGTGAAATGTATATTGTATTCAAGCATTGTGTAGGTGCTATTAGAAAGACCAATATTTGTTATTAGCATTGTTACGGCAATTTCTCATTTTGGTTAATTCTTGCCTTTGCCTGACTCTTTGGAACTCAATTTTGTGCTGATAATCTTTCTTTCTTGAAGTCAACCAGCAAATGTTATTGACAATAGTTTCTACCCATAGAAAGCTGAGTTAATAGAGTCTCAACCTGCTTTTCACACAAATGCAATAATGAAAAACTCTGGTGAACACTCCGGCTTAGAAACCTCACTGTGTACTGTTCTGTGTCCTTACCCAAGGAAAGGGGAGTGCATTGAATGTCCATTAGACTGACTGCTGCGATGAGGGATTATTTGACAAGAAATTGAATGCACTCTATCATTTATTGCTGGTGTTTAGACAAATGAGAAACATTCTTATTGGAATATAAAATTCTAAAGTGCTTGACAAGAAAGATTTTTACTGAAACAAACCAAAGTAATCTTTGATTGGAAGTTGCTGAGTCTATATGGATGGAGGTCACAAATATCAAAAGGGTAAAAGATACCATTGTGAATAGATTTATAGGTCAACCCTTAACAATAGCTAAGTGATAGAGCATAGAATAAATCCAGAGATAATATGGGCATTTTTTAAAAAAGGTACATTATTCATGGGTGATTTTAATCTCCATGTAATTTGGGGAAATCAAATTGGTGCAGGTACCAAGATGAAGGCTTCGTTGAATTTGAGTGTGTATTTAAGGCAGTTTCACTGAACATTATGTTGTGGATCCTACCAGGGATCAGATTGTTTTGGACCTGGTGATACTTAATAAGATAGGTTTAATAAAGGATCTGCAGATGAAAAGTGTCCATAACATGGTACTGTTTAGCATTCAGTTCGAGAGAGAGAGAGAGAAACATGGGTCAGCAACAACTGTGCGGAACGTAAATAAGGGTCGTTTCATAGGGAAGAGGACAGAGTTAGCTGGAGTGATTGGGAAAGGAGTTTGGCAGAAAAGATGGTTAATGGACAATAGCAAATATATAAGAAAATATTTTATGACTCGCAACAAAGATGGATGCCAGTGAGGAAGATGGATTCAGAAAAGGGGACAGACAAAGCTAGCAGAGAAGTTAAAAATAGAATCAAATTATATGTTGTTTTTTTCTCAATTCAGTAAAATTAGTGGTAAATCAAAGTTTCAGAAACCAGCAAAAGATCACAGAAAAGAATAGACGGTAAACTAATGAGTAATATAAAAATGGACAGACTGAGCTGCTTAAATATTTAAAATGTAAGGGTGAAGCCAAGGGAACCTAGATCCCTTAGAGAATGAGGCTGGGAATAATGGGAAAACATGGAAATGGTAGAGTAGTTGAACAAATTCTTTGCATGAGTCTTCTTGGTAGAGGAATTGAATGGTATTAAAAAAGCAACAAATGAATAAACACTATTTAGTCAGCAACATATACTCGTAAAATATAGAGGTGACATATCTCTAAGTTGTAGCACAGCTGAAAATAACTGCTGTAGTTGTGTAGCACTTACCCATGGCAATTTATTTTCTAGAAACCAGTCTAAAATTATTCTTCACTCCCAAAGACTTGCTTCATTTTACTTTTTCCAGGCAACTAACCCCAATCCCAGAGTTGACTTCATGCTCTCAGTATTCTGGAGATTCTGTCCGTCCACCCCAAGCTAAATAAGTTATTTCAGCCTCCTTTTAAATCCCCGCAAAACTTCAGTCTTGCAAATTTGAATGAAAGTTGCCACCTGCATACTGATATTGAGCAAAAGAACTGATGTTTTCTCTGCTTCATCTGCACAACTGCCTATCATATACTCGTGTCACTCTGGCCACATCCTGACTTGGGTATTGAGAGTTTCATGGATGTGTTATAAACTCTGCAACCCAAGACTACAGTGGATTGCTGTGGACTATCTTCCTTTCCCAAAGGCCATCTCCTTGGCCATGTGAGTCACATGGGCCTTGGATCCTGGAAGAAACACTAGTTAGCTGGTCTTCAGATTCTCAACTCTTTTCTCTCTCAAAATTATATGGACATTTCAAAGTATAATGGTTTTGAAAACCTGACATTCCTAATGCCTACCTGTGAGACTTTGAGACTAATAGTACACCCAAACGGAGTACAGCACACTGCTTTTGCTGTCATATACAAGTGTGGACACTTCGTGCCATCTTTTTAGTAAGGTGACTTAGATCTCCCTGTAACCTTTAACCATCAAGCTACCTACGTTTATTGTGGAGGATTCAGAATGGGTCAGATGATAGTTCATTCTTCTCGGCTTACCTTGACTTTAAAGACAGATCTCAAAAACTAACAATGTCATAAATTTCATATCTGAACCAGATGCATTTTTTACGAGTGATGTTTTTATTCCAGATTTAGTTAATTAACTGGATTCACCTTCCCCAATTGCCAACAAGAGATTTAAAATCCAGTGTTTACATGATCTTTAGTCTAGGCTCTGGACTTTGGGTTCAGTAGCGTTTCCCCTTTCCCTGTCAATTCCATTTTGAACAGATCACTGAAGAAATATTGACCTGAGAGTTTTTCAAATCAGTAAGTAAAGCAATGGGCATAAGCCTGGAGCCTATGCTATCCTCTGCACCTGTCAGTAAAACCCAAATATGCTTGTTTAACTAACCAAGTACAATAACACTGCTTTCCGAAAGCAAATTCAATAACAACTTTCAAAGGAGAATTGAATATAAACTAAAGGAGAAAATGTACTGTGTTGTGAAATTGGACATATTGAGTATTTTAAGATATTTTAAAGAACTGTGTCAAAAGTGTCTTGGCCTCAGTGGTCTCCTGCATTACATGGTTCTACATTGTCAAGAGTTCATTAGGCCTTGGATGCACTGCATCACAGTGACATACTGCATTGGTCAAGGGTTCAGTATGTAGGAGCTTTCAACTCCATTACACTACTGCATGTTGTAGGAGTTTCCATCAGAGTTCTTCTCGCGAATTCTGAGTAGAACTTTCCCTTGAAAAAGTTCTGTTTCAGTGACAGCATCAATGTGAAGCAATGCAATGATCCCATTGTTCTCATTCATGACATCACAGGTGGCATACTTTACAACAAGCAACATTCTCTACAAAATGTCTGCATCTTACCAGCTGTAAAGAAACAGAAGGTGAAAGGAATATATTGGAATACACTTGTACGTGAATCTGTATTTCTTAATTTTTTGATGTGCAGCGTGATCCTCAATAAGATAATATTGTACGATGATAAAAGAGTAGAAATGCATTTTCAAAATTTAGTCTGACTCATGCATGCAAAGTTACAGCTTCTCTACAAGTTCCCCATCAAATTAATTGGGATCCTTTCTCTTAGCAATTATGAATCGACTCATCCGTTGCTGATAACAGTGAAGTGGCCCAGTCAAAGACTTGGGGAGATGAGCTAATTAAGACTATGAATAGGTAAGAAGTTTCCCATTTTCTTCCTCCCTTCCTTCCGCATGCATCCCACACACAGAGACATGGACAGGCGCACAGAGGCACACGCACAGGCACCCTCTAATTGGTGAAAGGGCACTTTCAATATGAGTTACTTTTATCTAAAACACTGTTACAATGCAACCTACAATGGCAGCAAGTGAGGCATACATATGTTGAACCTTGTGTGGGCACTTTTCTAATGGTTTGTTTTATAATAACTACACTACGAGAAAATACAATTTTAAAATTAACTTTTATCCCGGTAGTACATGTATTCCCTTTTTGATTCAACACCTCAGTGGGATGGATGGAATTTGATGGTTGGAGTGATTTTGAGGATTCATGGGAGAGGACAGGAAATTAGAGTTAAAGTCCAAGATCAGACATCTTCATATTGAAAAGCAGAGCAGATCTATAGATTATAGTGGAACCTCGATTATCCAAATGTGATGCGCGGGCACTAATTCGTTCCGATAATCAATTATTCGGTTAATCGATTAAATGCCTTTCCTCTGGGGCTCCGAGTTTTTTACGTCTGCTCCCCGTTCAGGAGACTGCAGCAGCACACAGCCCCCCCCAAATCCGTCCAGCACCGCCCCCACCCACTCTCCAGGGCAGCCCACTGGACACTAACAATAAGACTGCTGCTACTGCTGCCTATGTGGGATAAATCTCCAAATAACGTACGTACACACACACAACTTTTTACTGCAGTTTTTTGACAGGTTCCATGTTTGTCCTGTACAGGACAATGTTGGAGAGATTATCTGGGCAACGGGGGTGGGGGTTGTTAGGGTACACTCCTCTAGATCTTCAGGGAAAGTGTGATGAGAGAGAAAGGGCAGGAGGTCAGTAAGTTGGAGACGGTGCCTGTTTAATCACTGTAAACAAAAGACGCAGTCACTGCTAGAAACACGTCTTTGATGCGATGTTTCTATCAGGACCTCGAGATTTCCTTTGGATAATCCAACTTATAGATAATTGGTGTTCGGATAATAGAGGTTCCTCTGTACATGTTTACTCCAGTTCCTATTTTTTGTGTTACTGTGTCAGTCCGCAACTGAGACAAACAGATACATTCACATAAATCTCAACCCCACTTGAACAAAATTGTTAGAATTGTTTCAGTTATCTCTGGTCTAATTTGTTTGAGGCTCTGTCTATTAGAAGGCTGGTCCCTGAATGATGGATTAACAACTAGCAAGGCAAGCAATCCACCCTATTGGAGGGGAAAGCCAGTATTTTCCTGCACCCCTTCAATTCCTCCTATTTTACATTACCAGTTCTGGTTGGGAATAGTGGAGGTGGAGGTTGATGCTGATGGCCAATCTGTATCCCCTCCCACTGGAGAGGCAATGGCTTAGTGGTATTATGATTGGATTGTTAATCCTGAGGCCTGAGTAATGTTCTCAGGACCTGGATTCTAATCCTGCCATGGCAGATGGTGGAATTTGAAGTCCATATCAGGAATGAAGAGTGTATTGATAGCCATGAATTCATTAATTTTTGGAAAAACCCATCTGGTTCAGTAATGTCTAAAGGTCAAATGTCCTTAAGGGAAGGAAATTGCCATCCTTGCCTGTTCTTTCCTACATTGTGACTCTACAGCAATGTGATTGACTCTTAACTGTCCTCTGGGCAAGTAAGGATAAACAATGAATGCTGGTCTAGCCAGCAATGCCCTCATTTCATGATTGAAACTTTTTTTTAAAAGGACTTTAATATCAGATTAACCAATAGCACCACTCTTCAGATTTAAAAAACTAGGAAGAAACTAGGTTCCTCAATCTATCAGTGAGGAAGAATCCTTAAGGGATGAAACCAGCCCCATAAACCAGACGTAAACACGCTACACGACTGGTTCAGTTATTCGTCTAATTGGCAACTGGTTTTGAATTGGGAGACAGTGATTGTAATTCTGAAAAGCTCAGTATAATTGTTTTGGGGGATTCCTGTTATCTTCAGGTTAGGGACTGATCTTCAGGTTTGTACTGGAGTCTCTGAAGCAAGCCTCTGATAAAAATTCGATCACCATGGGACTACCCACACATTGGTGAGACCATTAAAGTTGTAACTGTGTTTGAACATTTGTAGCTATTTGCATTAAAATAACTATTTGCTTATGTATAAACAGCTAGTTACAAAATCATCATCATACAGTGAGCCATTATTTTCTTAGATGAGTTTAATGTAACTAATGTAGAAATGTTATACCAATGACATTCAGTTGTTTGCTTACTGTTCTAATAAGTTTGTCTTGCAATTTTCAAGTAGGGTCACTTAGTGTGTGTGTGTCTACCATTTTTGACAATTTGAAGGATTTTGTGAAGACCTGTGATAAACATTGGAGCTACACTAATCCTCATTTGAAACAGGGTCAGTACACATACTTTCATTCAAATAAACATAGTATCAAATATGGAGTTGGCAAATCTTGAATTGGGAAGCAAAGACCTGTTGTTCAAAAGGTTGAATAAAGAGCTACAAGTTCAAAATGTTAGATATGGTCCTAGGTTGAGCTGAGCCAGATACATCCATACTAAATTAATGAGGTGCTGAAGATCTGAAATAAAGACAAAGTGCTTGAAAAACTGAGTAAGACAGCAGTGACTGTGAAGCAGAGTTACCAGTTTGAGTCCAATATGACTCTTCTTTGGAACCAGACAAGGAGGAGGAGCAAATAGAAAATGATGAGGACACGCAGAGATAAAGTCAAATGGAGTGAAAAATGTATTGGAGGATGATATAGTTCAAGAGTATGTGGTCCTTCATCTATATCTCTCCTCTACTACATTTTGCACTTTCTTTGCTTTTGCTCTGGATGCCCTTACCATCTGTTTCACATGCTCCTCCTTTAAGTCCATATGCTATTGAGAAAATTATCAGTTTTAAAACCCCCTTCAGTACCAAATAAGGGTCATAATGCACTTGAAGTGTTAACTCAGCATCTTTCTTCACAGATACTCAACAGGCCTGGCAGTTTCTCGGATTTGTATATTTTTATTCCTACGCTAATCAAACTGTATTAAGTCAAAAGGTTTTAGGTTTTAAGTTGCGACATTCCCTTTTCCTTTAAAAGCATGCCATTTCAGTTTGTGAAGAAATCGAAAATGGGTGGTGGTGATGGACCAGAGTCCTACTGTTGGCTTGCTTTGTAGTCTTTGGCACAGCAATTTTATTGTTCACATCTGGTCTCCGTTCTAGCTGGCAGAGTCCATTTCAGTTGAACTGAGGGGGAAAAGAATTGCAAGATGACACTGGGTTTGTTTCTCCTAAGAAAGCGGTGTTCGGTTGTTTACTGCAAGATCAAGTATTTATATAGCATCTCCTAACATAACAAGACTTCTAAAGGAGCATTGTTGAGCGAATTTTGACATTCTGCCACCTTAGGGGAGGTGGCAAAAAGCTTAGTTAAAGAGCCTTTTAATGAAGGATGGTGACATTGAAAGGTTTTGGGAAGGAATTTGCGAGCTTAGGGCCTGGGCTGTCGATTGCACAACTGCCATATGTCAAACAGACAAAATCAGGGTTGTGCAAAAGGCCAGAATTGGAGAATCATTGAGATACCTGGAGGATTGTAAGGCTGGATGAGATTGCAGAGATGAGGGACAAGGAGAACATGGAGGAAGTTGAAAACAAAGATGACCAGTTTAAAATTGAGGCATTGCTGAATTTGGTGTAAACAAGCTCAGGATTGATGGCTTTATTCTTGGTTGAGTACAGTCAGAGTTCTGTGTCTCATTCTTGACACAACAGTCAAGGAAAGATGTGAAGACACTAGAAAATAGTTCCAGGATGAGGAATTTCATTTATGTAGATGGATTAAAGTAGTTGAATTATTTCCCTTGGAAAGGAAAAAGTTTAGAAGAGATTTGATGGAAATATTGAAAATTATGATGGGTACAGATAAACGTCCCACTGGTAGCAAGAGGATATAGCTGACAAAAGGGAAAATGGAGACATGAGAAAATTGTTTACTCAGTGAGTGTTTAAGGTCTGCAGCATCTGCCTGAGTGATGTAAGCAAATTCAAACCAGGCATTCAGTTGGGGAATTGCCTCATTATCTGGGGAAAAGAATATTATTTTATAAGCAGAAGGTGGGGAAGTGGCACAAGATCTAATACTCACTTGGGGAGCTGACTGGCCCAAGTTAACAGTTCAGCAATTTCTTGAAAATGACCGAATTTCAGTTGAATTATTTAGTAGAAGTCCTTATTTGAGTGGGACCAAATGTAGGCTAATTGATGCACTTATAGAAGGAGTTAAGTCACCTTTTGCCCAACTGCTGCCTATCTGTCTTCACAATGAGGCGAAATCCCCTGTATCCATTTGCACATGATTAAAATCACTGGATAGTAGTAAAGTGACTATTTCGTCCACTTTAGATTATTGATTTAGAAAAGCCTGTAGTTGTTCACCCCCAACCACCACCAGTTGAGTTATTTGCAGGCTTCTGTGTGATATTTCCATCTGCATACCATTGAAACAACATGCCCAAAATTGTCTGTCACTTCTTTGAACCAGTGTGTCTGAACTATCAGTCTGAGTCCATAGTCCCTCGGTTTTAGTCAGATTGCCAAGTCACTGTGCAGGCTTATGTTCCCCTCAAGTATTAAAGGAGTGCTATGCTGCTGTGCTGTTACTTTTGGGTAAGAGATTAAACCACTGCTCCATTGGTCCTCCCAGGTGAATGCAAGAGGATCCCATGGATTCTCCAATAATTTGGCTGATGACAATCTTTTCAGATGACATTATATGGTCACTTTCACATTGTAGTTTCTATGCACCTGCAGCGTACAAATTGGTATCCCTGTTTCCTGCATTACATCAATGGCTACTTATTGCGTATGAGCAAGAACTTGCATTCCTATAGATCCTTTACTATTAGAAAATGTGGTCATAGCACCTTTGTTGTTTTGTGATATCCTGTGGTCTCACAAGGCATAGTATAAAAGCAAGATCCCTTTTTGTTTTAGATAATGCTCTGAATTTACCTTCTGTCTAACATTGCTGCTTTAATATCCTTCCAAAACCAATTATTTTGTCTTCTGACAGGCTCAAGTGACATTCTTTGTCACTCTTCAATCCAAGTGTAAAGAAATGCATTCACTGAGCCTGGCAGGTTATGAAATGTAACTCATTGTGTGTCAGTTGTAACTCGTGGACAGCAACCAGTGTTTTGTAAAAAGAAAAGTACCATGAATTGGCCATATTTATACCTGCCAACTTGTGATTTATTTTTTCATTTCTGGTCCCCCAAGTATGCAATTTACTATTCGTAACTTGTAAACTCTTCTCCACTTGGTGAGAGCTTATATCTTTATTACTGCTATATTGCTTCTGAACACTATTTAGTTACATGGTTATGATGTATTCAAGCAGTTCAAAAAGCCTTTGTCTTATTTTGCTAAACCTGCATTTTGCTAGGTTAAGATTATTTTCTGTGACATGCTCAATGAAAATGAAAATGTAAAGTGGCAGTCCCCTCCAATGTTGAGTTGTGATTCTTTGCAATTTGGCATAAGCTGTCTGCATCTGGAATTGGACTTGACTGCTGGCTTCAGGGCAGTGCTGTTCTCCAGCTGGTTCACTGCAGGCACAATACCATATAAATATATCTATTCCTCTTAAAAGGACAGCCTACTTTTCTAGAAAAAAAAGTAATGGTAAACAAATATATTTAAAAATAAGTTAGCAATAATATAATAATCATTTGATTCTGTTTCTAAATAGGAATATGATCAAGGAAAGCAATATTTCTCAGTACTTGCATACAGCATGTCTGTGCTTTTGATGTTCACTTGTGGCTAGAATATTAGAATAACTGAATTGACTATCTGCAGAATTGATTATTTTCAGATTATTTTCTATACATTCAAAGGTAGAAGGTCCAGTGACTGACTACTATACTTTGCTGTTTTACACTTCCAAAATATTTGAACATGAGAAAGGGCACTTACACAAGCTAACTTGCTGAAAAACCTTGGTCTAATGGAACTTTGTTTCATCTTAATCTTTTACAGTTCAGATTGCTTGTCTGATAAACAGGATCATTGTTGTATTTTCACGGTTTATTTAATGGATTCTTTTTCGATGTTTTGATATTTCTGTCCTGGAGAGTTGAAGGTTTGCTTTGAAAACATGCATAAATGTCTTTGGTTCTGAAGATGCTTTAAGAAGTGAACAATACTTTAATTGGAATGAATTTGTTACTAGCAGCAAGTTGTTTAATATAGCATATTTATATAGATGACTTGGGGATCTGTATAACGATATTGACTGAATTTTGTGGAGGAAATAATGGAGAAGGTACCAACACTCGTCATTACCAAATAATATATCATCCAGCAATTTCTGGTAATCATACATGCAGTGTTTAGCACAGGCCTTGGAAACTAGTACTTGAGTTGTCCTGTTTATCCCGAATCTTCCGTGTTGCATTATCGGAAAGACTTAATATTCAAAGTTTTTGCACATACCAAATATACTGTGGGTTCCCGAATCCTAGATTGTTGACCCCAAGTAGGATCATGGGGCTCGTCACAAGCTACAAAGTAACAATGGGAACTGTGAAGCAGAGACTCAGATTTTATAGTCAGTGAGGCCCCTTTAAGTGCCCATGCGTTTTGCCTGTAGTTGTTGCTTAATTAAATGAGCACTGAGGCTTGATCACAAACAGCAACACTTGTCTGGAATATACTTGACCTCTTAGTTGAGTTTTCATGCCCGTATCTTTTTGCCTTTTGAGCCCCTGCTCAACAACTTTCTCCCCTTACCACTCCCTCATCCACTCTTCTCCCCCCCCCCCCCCCCCCCCGGCCCCCACTAACCTCACATCTCACCCACCCAGAATAGGTTAGGGCTTGTCCATTCAAATGCAATTGAATTTTAAATAGAATGATGAGTCTTGATGCAGCTGCAAGGTGACCAGCAGCATTTCCTAAACAAAACATTAAAAGAGCATGTCTCATTTGTTCAGATTTTAATCATCATTGCAGATTCTCTTTTAGATTATATTTTTGTCTCCTCCCTTACTACTCCTGCTCCTGTCTGAATTCCTCCTTCTTTCCTTCCTATATTTTTGCCTTCTGTTTATAATTTGAAATTCAAGTTAATGTGCAAATTGATTTCTCCTGGTTCACAATCTGCATGTTTAGTAAGGATTCTTCAGTCTGATTAAAGAAATACAGTGCATTGTTACTTGCCCTGTTCAGGCATATCCCCAGTAGAGGGCACCACACTCATTTGATCCTTGAATTAAGGCAGGTTGCAGTGCAGAAGACCGCGTAAAGTCCATTGAGCAACTGCAAATGTAAAGAACAATGAGCATTTTTTTTGTTTTTAGTCAATTTTGCCTACAAATTCCAGATCTGATATGAACCTCTGATACCTATTATTTGTAGGGAAACTGTAGATTATAGAAAGCAACCAGTAATCTGCAGTGGTGATGATCTGTTTTTCTCGCATAAAGCCAAGAGTATGGTGCAGGAAAAGCATGGCAGGTCAAGCAGCATATGAGAAGAAGGAAAATCGCCATTTCGGGCAAAAGCCCTTCATCAGGAATGAGGCTGGGAGCCTTGGGGTTAAAGAGATAGATGGGAGGGGGGTGGGTCCGGGGGAAAGGTAGCTGAGCGTGCAATAGGTAGATGGAGGTGGCAGTAAAGGTGGAGAGGAGGGTGGAGCGGACAGGTGGGACAGGTCATGGGGACAGTGCTGAGCTGGAAGGTTGGAACTGGGGTAAGGTAGGGTGAGGGGAAATGAGGAAATTGGTAAAATCCACATTGATGCTATGGAATTGGAGTGTCCCGAGGTGGAAGATGAGGCGTTCTTCCTCCAGGCATTGGATGGTAAGGAGTGGCGATGGAGAAGGCCCAGGAATTCCAAGTCCTTGGCAGAGTGGGAGGGGGAGTTAGTGTTCAGCCACAGGGTGGTCAGGTTGATTGGTGTGGGTGTCCTGGAGATGTTCTCTGAAGCGCTCTGCCTAAAGTTAACTCATTGGGTATTCTCATTCATTCAGTTTGGCATGGAACTAAAACTATAACTGGAGAAAATAATAACTCACAAGAAACAAATGGGTTTAGAGCACACACAGGTCATTCCCCCCCACCCCCACCGACCCCAGGTTATGGCAGCCCCAAGTTAATCCTTAAAATCTTGCTGTTTCACCGTAGTTTCATGTCACCCTCTGTCTCAAATATATGTGCAATTTCCTCTAACAGGGTAGAAGAATCGGCCGCGTTCTGGCAAAGCATTCCTTGTTCTACCAGTTGTCTTAATGTAAAAAAAGTTGTTCTTGTATCTTTTCTCTGCTTAAGTTTATATTAATGACTTCTGATCACTGTCCCCCCAGCTGGAGGATTTTTTTAAATCATGCAGTGTAAGAAAACTAAAATAATATTTTAAAGGAAGGAATGAACTTGTCTTTATGTAAAATCTTTAAGACATTTCAAAGTGCTTACAACCTGTGGTATACCAATGAAATGCAGTCACTGTTTTAATATATGCAGCCAATTCTTGCATTGCAAGATCTCAAACAGCAGTGAGATAGTTGACTTTTGTTTTAAACTGGTGTTCATCAAGTGCACGTTTATAAAATCACATCTTCATCCTCTGTAATCAAGTGAAAAATTTTTTTCATCTCAACACTCTGTTCATAATCTGAATTTCCCTTGTTGCAGCATTATAGCACATCTATATGCTGTATGTAGCTTTAACATTGTTTCTGTGATAGCTGTGCCAGATTATATTGTTGCAATATGTAGTTCTTCTCCTGATGGCCTCTGAGCATTATTTGCTTTGTGTATTCCTGGTCCATTTCCTTTAACATGATGTGCTCCCTAACACTGTAAAGGATATGAAGATAGAATTTGGTCTTTGCGAAAGATGTTCGTTTGATCCACTCCTAGGTAGATTCATCTGCAACGGGCAGATTGTTGAGGAACAGCTCTGGGCAGGTTGTCCACGTCTGTAGGTGTTTGATGCTTCATCAGCTTTTGCAAGCATGGTCTGGCAATTTGTCCTCTTTGAGGACTTGGCTGATGATGCAACTGAGCCATTCTTGGAGATGAATGTTGAAGAATTCTGCCCAGAATACATACCTTTGCTACTTTCAGTGTTTCCTTCGAGTGGTGGTGTACCTGGAGAAGTACTGATTACTCAGCTGCAGATGCTAATTAGCAAAAAATATCCTTGCTCACCGTATGATCTGAAAACAAGAGACCTCATGTTGCGCAGAGTGACTGATGAAGGTTCCCAGTTCCCAGTTGTCCTTCGGGGCTCTTTGTTCCCAGCGAGCAGGAAACTAAGCATACACAGTCACCAGCCTTGGATATCTTCTGTCCCATCTGCAAGACGGACCCATCACTTGTATCCAACTCACATCAGCTATTTACCCCACTTTATTTTGCAGAAATAAATCAAAGGAGGAGGTTTCTTACCTTGTTGGACTGGGAACAGACTGATTGTAAAAGGGGTTTCCCACCTTGATTGCGTCCATTGTTGCTATTTGGGTCTATCCTGAAATAGATAAAAATACCAAATTATATTTCTTTATTGTTTTTATGTTTCTCTCTGAACGGCATATTCTCCATTTCTAATTCATCTCCATTGTAATGTACACCAAGTCCTGTCAATGTACAAACGTATGAATTAGGAGCATAGGTTAGTCATTCAGCCCCTCACGCCTGCCCTGTTATTCACTAAGATCATGGCTGACCTAATTACATCGGGTTTCTACCTACTTTGCAATAATCTTTCACACCCTTGCTTATCAAGCACGCATAAGAATCTATTAAAGCAGGTAACTAAAAATTTGGTCAGTGAGGTAGATTTTAAGAGGTCTGTTTATGGAAGGAAAGATGCAAGATTTAAGCAGGGAACTGCAACATTTACTACTTAAGCCTCTGAAAGTATAGCACCAAGGATACAGATGGTGGTCAGGTATGATGCAAACATCCAGAACCGTGAAAGGTGCGCCTAATGTTTTAATACACCGCAACACATCTGGTACAAATGCATTTAAAACATTTCCTTAAGATTCAAGTTCAACTGTTTTCAGTTGTATCTCTGCTTTTATTTAACCCTATATTACATCCTACTATTTTTGTACCTCATGTTTATCTAGCTTCTTGGTAAATGCATCTGTACTTCTCAACTCAACCACTCCCTAAGGTAGCAAGGTCACATTCACACCACTCTGGGTGGTGAAGTTTCACCTCAATTCCTGATATAATTTATTCTGCCCTTTGAGACCTAGTTTTAGATTCTACTCTCAAATACAACCATTTTCTCCATGTCCGCCCTATTGAACATAAATTTAAAGACCTTTCGTAAAACTGATTTCGGCTGTTTGTCAATTTATTGGTTATGAAACCAAAGTGTGCACAGCATTCATAATTTGCCTTGGAATAGTAGACTTTCCACTTGTATAAAATATCAGAGCTGCATATCACACTATTGAAGTTGGATTGTTCTTTTGAAGTCAAAGTTGGGGCAACTAAAATGCATAACTCTGCATCTTACTCACCTTTACCACAAACTAGTATAACCTATGACTGTTTAATGTAGCCATTTGGTGGTACTTGTTCCAATCCTCAGTGCTGACATTTTGCTTTAAAGAAAATAAATGTGCCTGAACTAGAAGGATGCCAATGATAATTGGATTAAGTCAGAAGTCGCAACAACACCAAGTTATAGTTCCAGCGGGTTTATTTAAAATTGCAAGCTTTAGGAGGGATGCTTCTTCGAATGATTTCACCTGATGAAGGAGCAGCGCTCCAAAAGCTTGTGATTTTAAATAAGCCTGTTGGACTATAACCTGGTGTCGTGTGGCTTCTGACTTTGTACACCCCAGTCCAACACCAGCATCTCCACATCAATGAAAGTTGGCACCTACATAACATTTAAATAATCCTAAGGAAATTCAAATGGTCCTAATAAACAAACACCACTTTTAAACCCTTCATTTATTTGGACTGGTATGCCCAGATATATTAGCAGGACAGTTCTACTCTATTGTTCATGGTTGTACAGGTTTTGTTTTAATTTAAAAACACTCAATCAAGTGTTCTATATTGCAGGTTAAATTCTCCTGTGATGTGGGCCAACAAATCTGCTAGCTGGAGCTGATGGTAATAAGTGAAATCTTGAGTTCAGCAAACTGGAATAGTTCTGGACGTACTTTCCCAAAGAGGCCACTGGTCTGTTGAGGTTTTAAATACCAACTTAGCCAGCTGCCACTCTTTTATCAGACTGCTCATGGCTAGTAAACGCAAGTCGACAACTCCTTGCATGGTTCGCGCCACAGATGTCTTGGAGCAGGAACCAGATTTGGAGATGGATGGAAATGCAGGTGATGGGTCTCCTCACCAATTGTCGGATGAAAGCTGGCCAGCAGATAATGGAATAAATGACCAGGATCATCCAGTTTTAGAGAAAACTGCCTTAGACAATCAACAGACCAAGAAACTAGAAGGAGGCTATGAATGTAAATATTGCACCTTTGAATCACAGGACTTGAATGAGTTTACAGAACATGTTGATACTATACACCCAAATGTTATCCTTAATCCATTTTACGTCTGTGCGGTTTGTAACTTTACAACAAAAAGGTATGATACCTTCACTGATCACAATGGTAGACATCACCAAGGTGAAAATAACTTCAAGTTGAAGTTGATAAAACGCAATAATCAGACTATTCTTGAGCAGACTATTGAAGATTCCACTAACAGTGTGAATGCAGATAGAGAGGAAAATCCTCCAACTGGAATCCCAATAAGTAAAACTCCAATCATGAAAACAATCAAAAACAAAGCAGATAGTAAAAGAATCAATGTGTTGTCACGAGTAAAAGATGAATATGATGCTTCACAAGAAAGCAAGACAGAAGGGAATAGCACTGACGTTACTCACAATACTAATAGTGGATTGCTAATTCCAGAAACAGTGATTAAGGATGGAGTGCCTCATGTAATGCCATCTATACAACCACCACCAAACATCAACTTAATACCCAAAGTCATGATTCCCATGCATGGCACAAAATACAATGCTGCAATGGATGTTAACAAAAGCCTCATAGGTTCCTTTAATAAATTTCCCTACCCTACTCAGGCAGAACTGTCTTGGTTGACAGCTGTCTCAAAGCATCCGGAAGAACAAATTAAAATATGGTTCTCAACCCAGCGTCTTAAACACGGCATCAGTTGGGCTCCCGAGGAAGTGGAAGAGGCCAGAAAAATGATGTTTAATGGCACCATTCAGACGCCAACCATCACTGTTGTACCAGCACAGATGCCATCATCCACGAAAGGCACACAACAGCATGTTATCCAGACAGGAGTGCCCTGCCAGTTAGTTGGTCAGACAGGCATTGTATGGACACAAGTCGCAAATGGGTCAACAGTATCCTGTTCTCCCATCACATTGGCAGTGGCAGCCAGCTCAAACCAGACCGTGTCTCAGAAGAGGAGTTTGCCGCCCTCTCAAGTAACCGGAGACCCCAAGCGTGCAAATGTAGTCCAGGTTTGTCAGCTCGCGTCACAGGGGAATTCAGTTGTGTTTTCTCCTGGGGCTTCAGATGTAAACACGAGCCGCAAGAAGACCAAGGAGCAAATGGCAGAACTGAAGGCCAGCTTCGCCATCAGCCAGTTCCCCGACGATGAGGAGGTTTACCGGCTCATGCAGGTGACTAAACTCTCCAGGGCAGAGATCAAGAAGTGGTTCAGTGATAACCGCTACCGGACACAAAAGGGTCACTCTAGCCATGCTGCTACAGAAATTGTGGTCACCATCCCCCAGGATCCTCCTCCTGGGAGTCACCCAAATCGTAAATATGGATGGAATAGTTACTCTGATTTTGCACCGCAGAAATTCAAAGAGAAAAGTATTGATCAGCTGAAGGTGCTTGAGGAAAGCTTTCAATATAGTTCCTTCCCAACGGATGAGGAAAAAGAAAGATTAAGGTCAGAGTCCAAACTAACCAGGAGAGAGATTGACGCTTGGTTCTCCGAGAGGAGAAAACTGAGAGACTCGCTAGAAGGTGGGATTCTAGAAACGAGCAAAGTACCCCTCAACCCAGATGTGAAACCAGAGTCTATTAAATCAGAAGGGCAAGAGGTAGTTGACAATAGTCACACAAAAACCTCCCATTTGGGTCCACATTATCCAGGTAAGCCCGGAACCCCTCCTCCAAACACAGGAATACAGCATATTAAAACAACTAGTCCAATTGACAAGACTCATAAGAAAAGTCAGGAACAGCTGCACATCCTAAAGAGTGCATTTGTACGTACACAGTGGCCAACAGTAGAGCAATATGACAGTTTAGCAGTGCAGAGTGGGCTGCCAAGGAATGACATTGTACGTTGGTTTGGTGACAACAGATATGCAATTAAAAATGGCAACTTAAAATGGCTTGACCAGTACCAAAGAGCAAATACAGAAAGTCACAATGGCCAGAGTAACCTCAATGGCAATGAACGAAGGGGAAATAGCAGAGGACATAAAGCAGCTGGTGTTTGGGGTGCAACAGGTCATTCCACACACAGTCGTGCTGGTAAAACCATCCTATTACAGTATTACTTACGACACCGACAGCTAAGGGAGGAAGACCTTGATGAGTTGGTTTCAAAGTCCAACATGAGCTACGAACAGGTCAGGGACTGGTTTGCAGAAAAGCAAACAGAAGATGCCATGGACACATCAGAGAGCAATAGCAGAGATGGCCAGTTTAGTGATGAGGATGAGGAGTGGGGTGAGGTAGAGGACATCAGTGAGAGGGATGAAAATGTTGCCTCTGAACTCTCAGGCAGCTGGGCACACGCAACACAGTGTGGCTCAACGGAGTTTAATGAACTGGATTCTGAAAGCATGTCTGCTGAAAATTCCACAATATAGCTAAGGTAAATTACTTAATGTTTAACTTGATGTCCACTGCCACTCGTGTAGTTGATTTCTTTAAAGAGCTATGTTGAGACTATTTTGTACCATATCTTGTGAAACTAAGGACATTAGAAAGATAGAAATAGATCATTAGCCCTTCAAATCAGCTCCACTATTCAGAAATTATAATTGATGTCCTACTTCAACTACACTTTTCTACATTATTGTACTATCCTTTGATTCCCTTTAATATCTAGAAATCTGTTACTTTGAGTTTAGGATACTTGATGAGTGAGCATCCACGATTCTCTGGGGTAGAAATTTCTGTTTATCTTTGCCCTAAATTGACAGCCTATCCTGGCAAATCTGTCAAAATGTCCTGTCTAAACTGCATAATTGCAGAGCAACCTGAGCCTTCATCTGTAGACAAAGCACATTTTAGCCCCTCTGCATTAGCTGTGCGCACAACCATGAAAATCATCTCTAGGGCCTGCAGACGTCTTTCTATCTGTCTCTTTTCCTCCTGCCCCCAGTCTGTCTCTCCCTCTGTCTGTGGTCAGTGTCTGTCTTTCCTCCTCTGAACACTTGATCGCTCAGTCACTCTGTCTCTCGCTGTCTCGCGCACATGCTCTCGCTCTCTGTCACTCTCCCTCTCTCTGTGTCACTCTCTCACACTCTGTGTCTGTGTCTGTGTGTCTCTCTCTCGCTCTTTCTGCCTCTCACTCTGTGCGTTTCTCTGTGTGTGTCACATACTCTCTCTCTCTCTCTCTCTCTCTCTCTCTCTCTCTCTCTCTCTCTCTCTTAACAGTCACCTAGCATTGTAAATAGTAAACCTCCATAAAGAACTATTGGAATAAATACAGGTATCTTGTGTATCTTGATTGATCTTTTGAATTCTTTATGCCCGCACTGACTAACTGTCAACAGTTTCATAAAATGTACATCAGAGTTTTCAGTCCATTCTCAACACTCTGGTAGTTATCCAATTCTTTCCTCCATAGCTCAATTTTTTTTCTTTTGAGGGATTGCTCCATGCCTTGTTGAAAGTAACAATTAAATCTCCTTCCACCACCCTTCCATGCGATGCATGCCAGATGATAAACACACTGTGCTTTCATTTTTTTAAAAATAATTTCCCAATGTGATTGCAACTTAGGTAATGGAGATTTATAGCAAACTTAGAATCAGAACATCCCTTAACATGAATTGCTGAAGAAAATAGCAAACATTTTGTTTAGCTAATGATTGAAGACAAAGCACGGTAGATTAGAATTTAATCCATGGAAGCGAGAGAAGCTGAAAGACTGCTTAATCTAAAGGCTGAAATATGCCTCAAGTTGTGCATTTGGCAAGCTCATTTGAGAGTGCAGTCATCCCCTGTCTGAACACTAAAATAAAAACACTTGTTTTAAAAAGGTGTAATCAAACAGTCATGAACGGTGTTGAAGTTTCTTGCATTCCTAAGCACAACAGCAATTAGCGTTTTTGTCACATCTTTGCCATATGTTCCAAAGTGCTTTACATGCACATCAAATTTAATTGCTTTATGTCCTGTCAGGTTTCCTCCTCGAAGGGCAAAAACAAACTTACTTTACTGTTGTCAATCATGGTGATTGGCACCACTGAACATTCCTTTGTGCAGAGAGTTTGTTTCGGTTTTAAATATGGAATTGCTGTCAAGCAATGTCCACCACCGTCCTGAACACCCTATGCAGAGATTGCTCCAAACATTATTTCCTGCTATCGTTTTATTTTATTAAACACAATGTGGGTACCCCTGGCAAGTCAGCATTTATTGTCCATCTTAATTGCCCCTGAGGAAATGGTGTTGAGCTACCTTCCTGAACACTGCTGTCCATAGAGTGTAGTTACACCTACAGTGCTATTTGGAAGGGAACTTCAGAATTTTGCCTCATTGGTAGTGAAGTAACAACAATGCAATTCTCAGTCAGGATGGTGTGTAGGTTGGAGGTCATGTATTTGCTGCCCTTGTCTTTCTAGGCGCTAGACATCACTGGGTTTGCAAGGTGCTGTTAGAGGAGACTTTGTGAGTGCTGCACTGTATCTTTTCTATGACGATTGCTATAGCCAGTAGGTCAGTAGTTCTTATTGATGTGCGCTATGCCCTATTGCCTTATTTTGTAGCAGTAATCTTCTGTTCTGGGTGACATCTTCCTAAGACTCCCAGTTATGTTGCACCTTGAGAAACCATTTAGTATCTTGTCCTGCATAAATACATGTTGCACTTTCCAGCTTTCAGTGTGGTGCTTTCTTTATGCAAGTGTCAATTCTGCAAAAGTGCTGTTAGGCACATTGCTAGCATTCAATTAGTGATTTAGAAATGGCATTCATTGTAGTAGGAGCCAGATGTAAACAATTGCAGTAGATGGCATTCTCACCCCTCCCAGCAGGCTAAGTATTCAAAATCTGCTCCAGAGGCTTGAACATGCAAGTTTAGATTGGCATTCTGACATTGAGGGAGTGCTAGATTGTTGGTGGTGCCATCTTTTTGAACTGTTGAACCAAGGGCTCTTTGACAGTATGGGTGACACTGTTCCTGAGAAAAGACAGAGTATGGACTTTATGCCTATTGCCTATGCCAATATTTATCATTTTATCCAACGATGCTAACAAGTCACCATCCTGGGGTTGTTTTGTCCAGAAGCTGGACTAGTCACATAAATATCACAAAATCACTGCAGTGTGGAAAGAGGCCATTCTGCCCATCAAGTCTGCACTGATTCTCAGAGCATCCCATCCCACCCCAGCCCCCTATCCTATCCACCCAGCCTACATATCCCTCAACACTACAGACAATTCAGCATAGCCAATCCATCTAACCTCTATATCTTTGTACTGTGGGAGGAAACGAGAGCACACAGCATAAACCTGTACAATCACAGGGAGAGTGTGCACATTCCACACAGTCACCCAAGGCTAGAATCGAACCCAAATCCTTGGAGCTGTGCAATAGCAGAGCGAACCACTGAGCCTCATGCTTTCATTGTAGCAGCAAGAGCCGGGTTAGGAATCCTGCAGTAAGTAATTCCCTTGATTTCCCAAAATCTGTCCATCCATTTTACAAGATTTAAGTCAATATTCTGATGAAATATTTCCTTTTTCTTTGTTTGAATGCAGCACCAACAACACTCATGAAACATAACATCATCCAGGATAAAGCAGTGCACTTGATTGGCACACAGATGTTTCCCCCCCCACCCCCCCCAACTAAAAACCACTGAAAAACAGTAGCAGCTGTGTGCAAGACGCCCTGCAGAAATTTACCGAGGCTCCTTAAGCAGCACCTTTCAATCCACCACCACTACCACCGAGAAAGACACAGGCAGTAGATCCTTGGGGACGCCTCACTTGCAAGTTCCCCTCCATGCCATTTGCCATCCTGACTTGGAAGTATATCCTTGTTCCTTCACTTTCACTGGATCAGAATCCTGTAAGTCCTTCCCTAACAGTGTCGTGAACCTATCCACATGAAATGGACTACAGCACTTCAAGAAGGCAGCACCTTCTCAATAGCAACTAGGATTGGCAATAATTGCTGTCCTGGCCAGCGACTTTCACATCCCATGAATGAATTTTCTGGGCATATCAAATTGCTTTTAGAACTAACTGTCTGTAAATTAGCTCCTGTTTTTCCTACATTTTATTGATATCTACATCACAGTAGTATTTAATTGATTGTAATGCACTTTGGGATATCCCAGGCCATAAACAACACCTATAGAAATTGTCTTTATAGGGCTCTTTTCTCCTGTCTCCATCTCCCTTCCCCCAATAAGCACTCTTGACTTTCATTATTTCCTCCTTGAGTGGGTTTCTCAAGAAATAATGACAGAAGATGCTAACAACTGCAACTTCTGAGACTTTCCTGCTGTGAATGAGTTGAGTTGAAGTCTTAGTTCCTTGGGAGAAACGGGAAGGATCTTTAATGATCAAAGCCTGAAGTTTTCTCTGGATTGATGCATTGCAGCCCAGATTGTTGGGCTTTTTACGTTACACCTTTCAGGTCTGTGATTAGCAGTTTGAAAAGTGTGATTGTGTAGTAGTGTATTTTTATATGCAAAAGCAAGCCAACCTTATATGTAAGAAGAAAGTGAGGACTGCAGATGCTGGAGATCAGAGCTGAAAATGTGTTGCTGGAAAAGCGCAGCAGGTCAGACAGCATCCAAGGAAAGGGCTCATGCCCGAAACGTCGATTCTCCTGCTCCTTGGATGCTGCCTGACCTGCTGTGCTTTTCCAGCAACACATTTTCAACCTTATATGTAAACCCATTAGATCAATATTATTCATAAAAAGTTGCAACCCTGTTGAACAAAGAGTGTTTCCTTCTAAAGAATGATGATTTTGTGGCCAACAATTATATAAAATTTATCTAATGTATTTCAAACCAACTAATCAATCCCAGTATTTATCCTTCACGCAAGACTCATTCCATTTTACTTCATCTCATTCTATAAACAGATCCTTCTATTCCTTCCCCCTCACATGCTTAGACATGACTTCCCTTTACAACCATCTCTGACCCTTACTTCTAGGTTTGATGGGATCTGGTTCCTGTTCATGAACATTATCAGGTATCTTTACATGACAAGTACATACAAGAATGTCAGATGAGGATTGAACTGTGCATTATGATATCCAGATCCTATTTAGTGCCAAATGTCTCCAGGTCCTCAGTTAAAAAAGCCATTTATGTGAAGTGATTGAAATCTGCAGTCCCCTCTGGAATTGTACCTTCCCCTCTGGGAAATTAAGTCTTTTCAAAAGGAGGGCAAAGAAAATATTCAAAAGGCAAACAAAAAAGAGACCAGATTATTCAAGTTCCCCATACCTATTAATAATTTCCTTTGCTTTTGGTCATGTACATATTGTCTATGTTTGGTTATCTAGGATAATAACAGTCCTGGATATATTTTATGAACTACTGCAGTCCTTCTGGCGTTGGTACTACCCTTAACATCTCTCTGCCATTACTTTATTTCATCGCCATTGAACTTGCCTTCAGTGTTGAACATATAAAATGGTTTAAAGACTGAGGACTTTGGAAAAAAAACATATTGCATTTTCTTGAAACACTTTGAGATGCTTTCTAAAACTAAAGAACCTCTTATGAGGTTGACAAAATTTAAAACTTTTGTTCTTTACTCCTTCTCTGCTCTTTCTCGCACTCCCAAAGACAGTTTATTTTTACTAATTGTTTTAAACATTTCCACTTGTTCTTTTCCACTTTTAATTTTGTCCATTTTCTCACAAACCTGTCAGTAATGTCTTCAACCCAAAGGTCAAGAAACAGATAATAAATACTGATTTTTGATTTGTTTGTTTGTCTTTTCCCTGCTTGGCTCAGACTGTGTAGAAAAAGTTGAGAGGGTGGGGCAAGAGGTGGTGAATCCTCATTGCAACTATCTGTGGCATATGATTCACAAATAGTTTGGCAATATTTGTTGTTGCACTCTGTTTTCAAAGCATGTAACATTTTTTCGTTTCGCCTTCATAGGAAACCAAATGAGAACAGTACTGACATACGTAGCATCATCTGTCTAAAGAAAAGTTACCATTTCTATTCTCTGCAACGCAAAGAAAGTACTCGAACTTCGGATCTGACTCTATATTGTGTGAAACAGCAACATTGAGACAGAATGAAGAACTGACTTCCGTTGAAGCATCTTTCAGAGAGCAAGAGATTTGGTTATATCCATAGTGCCAAAGTTTTACTACTGTAATCAAAAGGGTCTTTGTAAATATTTTTTTCTGTTTTTGAACAGATTTGTACAATTTAGGAGTTTTATTACATTTATAATTGGTGAAAGTTAAACTTTGCAGATCAGGGTATGCCCTTAGAGTTCCCAACAGTTTTAGATTATGTAACCACTACCAGACTCTCTTCATTTGACATCTTTTACACTCACTACTTTTACAAAATGGAAATCTGAACTCCTAGCCAAAGAAGGCTGCAATGATTAATGATGAAAATCATGTTCAAGTCCAGTCACATCTTTAGGTCTTTGTATAAAATGGCAGGAAAAGAAGCACATCAGTAGAAGCTTGATATTGTAAGAGGCTACATTTGTATTGTAATGCCAACTGCTCTAGCCAGCCTTCGGTCAGCTAGAGGTGTGCAATATTGACTTATTTATGTCAGCATACTAACATAATTGAAGTTGCAGTAACTTGTTTCCTCCTATCTTTTCGCAAGATTACATATACAAAAGAATAAAAAAAGTGTTGTCCCTAGTTTGAATTTTTGTAATTATTTTTAAAAACTTAGCAAGTGTTTAAGCAGAGCTCACATCTCAGTTTCTGAATCAAATACCTGCAAAAGAGCAGCAGTAATGATGGATCATTGGAATTTACAAAGTCTAAACTCACATCTCAACCCTGGTCTCAGCTTACACTTCTTTTACACATGTATGATGTATTTGGTGAGATTGAAAATTGAAAATCCACCCACTTGCTTATAATTAAATTAGTACCCATTCGGGGGGTTGGGGATGTACTCATCATAATTGAGATCTGTCCTCTCATTTAAGAAAGCAACTATTGCAAAGGGTGCAGACTGAAAATTAAAGCCAGATGTGAAATTTCATACCACTTCTACACTAACAGCAATAGATGCTGGACTAATAAATAACTTTATCACTGAGGTTTAGATTTTTGTTAGCCAAAGATCTGAAGTGGGTATATGAAGTTAGATCATAGAGTTAATATGATCTCAATTGTTGAACAGGCTGAATGACCTCATCCAATTCTTAGAATCTAGCCTTTCAGCTAGGAACATATTTCTGTTTTAAGGGAATGCTGTTTAAAGTGTGACTGCAAAAGAAACACTTTGTTGAGAAATAAATTAGGCTGTCAACAGGTAATTGGAAAATGATAATTAGGTATAGGTAAAGGTTACGACAAGTGTTACGTAATATCAAGCCACTCTGATTCAAAGTGCTAGGTATGTGGTTAGACATTAATTGCAGCTTAATAACAGCCAAAACTGATCATATCATTTAATGTGATCTATCCTTTTACTGTTACATCAATATTTATTCCACAAATACATGTTATGTAAAGAACTTGACAATTGAAAACATTATCCAATTAGTTTCTATTGGTCTTATCCTGCCGGAGTACCACGTGGCCTTGCATAATACTGCTAATTAAATATTTTTTTTAATTGAATGGTCCATCTTTTTTCCTCAAGTAGGTTACTTAATAATATGAAATCTACATTTTATTACATTGGAATGTGCCACACCACCACAATGACAAAATATTGCCAAACTAAATTAACACTGTCCACTTTACTGTCGTCTTTAGAGTAAAATGATTACTAAAGACTTTACAGACAGTAAGAACTTCTAGTCTGTTTGCAATTGTAAAATGTTTCAAAACCTCATTCTCTAGAAAAGGAATTTATGCAGAAGACTAATACTCTTCTGACTTGTTGTAATACATTTCTACCAAAACGCAAACTTGTGAAATGAATACAATTGAGATACCATTTTGTAATCAGTCAAGTTTTAATTATAAACAAATTTAAACTTGTCAAATAGTTACATTTAACCTGGCAATTTTCAACTAGAAGAATGAATTGCAGGTTAATTATTGGGGAGAGTGGTGGAGAAATAGAGGGTTGGAGGTCTCATGCAGTTACAGAAATCATGTAACTTCATTAATCCTAAATATGGAAGATAACAGAAACTTAACAAAATAGCATATTCTGTTAGGCTAGTGACTGACAAGGAATGGCATTATGTTTCCAAGTCATGACTGAGTGCGTTGAAAGGTGATAATGTTTCCGGTATCCAATGCCCTTATTGTCCAAGGTGTTACAGCTACAGGTTTAGGCAGTGTCTTTGAAGGAGCCTTTGCAAGTTGTTACCTTGAGCCATTGGTGTAGCTCCTTTCTTTAGTGCTGCATAAAAATGGTAAACTTTCAAACTATGTATCCTTCCTTCACGTTCATACATTGGCAGCACTCATCACTTTTAGACTTAACTGTGCCTTTCTAACACTTGTTAATTCACATTAAACTTTGGAAGAAATGTTTTCAAGTGATGGTCTGTTCAAATAAATTACATTTTAGATGCTGATGTGAAGGAGCAATTTCAAAATTTGTGTACGACATAAAACCTGGGAGAATTGTGAACTGAAAGGACAGTATAGAATTTCAAAAGGATGTTCATAGGTTCATGGAGTGGACAGACAGATGGCAGATGCAGTTCAACACAGATGGGTGAAATGATGCACTGTGATACAAAGAATATGGAGAAATATATATATAAAGCAAAATACTACAGATGCTGGAAATCTGAAACAATCATAGGGCTTCAGAACTGAAGAGTCATACCAGACCTGAAACATTAGCTCTGTTTCTCTCTCCACAGATATTGCCAGATCTGCTGAGTTTATGTAGAGTAGGGACTTTTACTCCAATGGATGTGCAGAAGCAGAGACACTTGAAGGTGGCTGGATAAGTAGAGAGCAGTAAATGGAATATATAGTATGCTAGGTTTCATTAGTAACATCATAGAGTATAAGAGTAAGGAGGCTACAATGAAAGACGTCATCTTCTGTATTGTGTATGTGAGTGCTACACTTTAGGAGGGATGTGAATAATTGGAAAGAATGCTGAGGAGGTTTGTGGAAATGGTTCCAGGGATGACAAACTTCAGGTGTGAGGAAAACTTGGAAACGTTTGGACTGTTTTCCTTGGAGAGGAGAAGGCTAAGGGGAGATTTGATTGAAATTTTAAAAAATATGAGTGTTCTAGAGCAGATGATGAGATGCTGTTCCCACTAAAACTGATGAAGGATGTAATGTTAAGCTATTTTTCAAAAGAACCAAAACCGAGATGAAAAAAGACTTTTTCATATGGTGAATGGTTTGAGTTTGGACTTCACTGTCTGGCAATGTAGTGGAGGTAGGTTAAAGTGAGAGGTTCAAGTGGGTGATTTTTTTTTTAAATTAAGATATATTTTGAAGTGTTGCAGGTAAAGCTAGTAGATGAACATCAAATTCAGGTTCTCAGAGATCCAGTGCAGCCATGATGGGCCAAATTGTCACGTGCACTGCAAGAATCTTGTATTTCTGTTCTAATTCCCATGTCTGAATCTAACATAAGGTAGCCAAAAATAATAGAATGGTTGGTCCTTCATGATGTAATGAAGAACAATCATGGTGTGTATACTTCCAAGGACGAAAAAGGAATTTGTTCCTAAATTTTGTTTTACTAATTTTCAAAAGAACATGAACATTGCAGAGAATCTATGGGACAAGACATCTTTTACTCAAATAAGAGCTTGGTAGAAAACACGTGTTTCTGCCGTTGTGAAGTAAGCAGTAAATTTGACTTTTTCAGTGTGCCTACTTTCAGATTCTCGAATTTCTTTATATTGCTTCCCTGATATATCCAACTAATATTTCAGTAACTTATGAACAATTTGCATGTTGTCCAAACATATAGATTCCTCATGCAATTGGTGCACACTAAATTCTAACCAAAGTCTCCTTACTCAAGTCGATACTTTATTTTATTTGAGATCACATAGGAATATTTAACTTTAGAATTAACCTATAGTTGACTAGCTTTTTTAAAATATCATTATTGGGAATGAACAGTTTTACTATGATTATGGGTATGTTCACTGAGCTGGGAAGTTGATTTGCAGATGTTTTGTCCTTTGTCCAGGTGACATCTTCAGTGCTTTGGAACCTCTGAAGCCCTGCAGACTTCACAGACACCATCAACAAACACATGGACCTAGTCCCAATATACGGCCACTATAATGAGTAACCAGAGGCAGCAGGAATGGAACCAAAGAAATTCCAAAAGACACAATACCGCAGTGCTTCACAGGAGGCTCCAAAGCACTGAAGATACCATCTACACAGGGGACAAAGCTACCCACAACTACGGCAACCAGCACCGAAGCTACAAATATTTATGCAAACCTTGAACAGTTTTACATTGACTGATTCAGTGTGCCAGGCGTGAGGAGGAAATAAATTGACCATTAACTTTAAGCTATATTTTCCTCATCATTCCCAAGGAAGTTGTCTGTTCATGTGAATGATAAATAATTAAACCTTGTGCATTTTTTAAAAGCATATTCATTAAAAGCTTACAAATAAATATGAACTAAGACTCTTAACTGCCCTCTGGGCAATTAGGGGTGGCCAATAAATGCTGGCCTAGCCAGCGACGCCCCCGTCATGTGAATGAATAAAAAAAATGCTTAACGTTTTTTTGTTTTGCAGTCTTTCAAAACATTGTAAATATGTTTTATTAATATTTAGTAGTAGTGGTTAAGCAAAAATGTCCAGGTTAGATGGATTGGCCATGCTAAATTGTCCGTAGTGTTAGATGTAGGGGAATGGGTCTGGGTGGGTTGCTCTTTGGAGGGTCGGTGCGGGCTTGTTGGGCCGAAGGGTCTGCTTCCACACTGTAAGTAATCTAATCTAATCATAATGGATTTTTGCATGTGTTTGGTGTATCACACCATGAGTGATTCCTCCACTATAATGAACAGGGCTGTGTCCATACCATACTTGCGCTTCTGTGAGAAGGAGAAAAGTAGGGTTTTATTTTACTTGCCTTGTGCACTCCTTAAGTGTTGGGGCTGTTATAATTCCAATACAGAATCCAACATAAGTCAATTGGATCAAAATAGATGAGCACTGAATTAAGGGATGTTGTGATAGTTTTAGAATTGCTACCCTTAAGCCAGGTTCCTGAATTCAAGATTCCATTCTTGCCCCCCTACCCCCTCCACCTCACTCTCGAGCTATGTAACAACATCTCTGAATAGGTTAATCAGAAAATAACCAAGCACTAAATAATATTGGCCTATTTCTAGATTGATTATACTGTTAAGTAGCTTCAAGTTTGAATCTGTTCCATTCATGAAGACATGGACTGAAAATATTAACTTTGTAAAAACATTAAACGTAAGATTTGTTTGCAAACATCATTTCGGAACCTAAAAGATAAATTAGAAGGTGTGTGTCTGGCTTTGATAGTAAATTTTTGAGAGTTAAGAGTAAAATTCTAGTTTTCGAGTAAGTTAGCTGTTGGTGAAGAAACTGTCTAAACCTTGGCAGCACTAAGGGTACTTTTTTTAAAAATCATTCATGGGATGTGGGTGTCACTATGACAGACAACTTTATTGGTCATGCCTAATTGCCAGAGGATGATTAAAGGTCAACCACATTCTGTCGATCTGGAATCACACTTAGGATGACAGGTTTCTTACCCTAAAAGATGTTGTGGTGAATAGAAGGGTTTTTACACCAATTGAAAGGACTTACATAGTGCCATTCGACTGGCTTTTTATTGTGGATTTCATTGAATTTGAATGTCACCAACTGCCATGATGGAATTCAACCCCATGACCCCCGAAAATTGACCTGGAACTCTGGATTGTTAGTCCAGTGCGATTACCATTGTACCACCAAGAGTGAGGACGTTTCACGATTTTTGCAGCTCATCATTATTGGTTTCTTGGCTGTTTTCTTTTGTTGTTCTCCCCTCCCTCAGATGAAAGAATAGATTTAAGGAATTGGAAGTTCAAGTGAGTCCTCAATTCTGCCACTGGGTTTAAATGGAAATTGAGAGATAATAGAGTCATAAAAATGTATAGCATGGGACAAACCCTTCTATCCAACCCTACCTATGCTAACCAGATATCCTAAATTAATCTAGTCTCATTTGTCAGGGTTTGACCCATATCTCTCTCAACTGTTCGTTTTCATATATATCCAATGTCTTTTAAATGTCGTAATTGTACCAACCTTCACCACTTTCTCTGGCAGCTCATTCCATGCACACCACCCTCTACGTGAAAAACATTGCCTCTTAGGTCTCTTTTAAATCTTTCCCCTCTCACCCTGAACCTGTGCACTCTAATTCTGGACTTCCCCCACCCCAGGAAAAAGACCTTGTTTATTTATCCTATCCATGCCCCTCATGATTTTATAAACGTCTATAAGGCCACCCCTCAGCCTCCAATGCTTTAGGGAAAATAGGCCCAGCCTAATCAGCCTCTCCCCATAGCTCAAATTCTCCAACCCTGGCAACATCCTTCCTATAGGAAGGAGACCAGAACTGCATGCAATATTCAAACAGTGGCCTAACCGATGTCCTGTACAACCTCAACTTGACCTCCCAACTCCTGTACTCTGACCAGTAGAGGAACGCATACCAAGTTTCTAACTGTATTTTAAAATTATAATTTGAAATCTACATTCAATAAAAATTGTATTGGTCTGTCGTAATAATGCTGATATTATGATACCTGACATTTATACTTTATGAACTGAAGATTTCATTCAATATTACGCACGTGTGTTAAAACAGCCTTTTTATTTTAAAACTTCTTAACGAACAGATAAGTCAAGAAAGTGCAGAAATCAATTTACAATAATAGGTTATCATGGTTCCTTTATTGTCACTCCTTCCCTCTCGCGCAGACTTTAGGAAGCCGTGACACTTTATCCCGGACATCAGGAGGTTACAGCTGTACTCTTGAATCGCATGTTGCACTTTAACGACTGCATAGTTTAAATGGGAAAATAATTGCTTCCAAATTATTTAAAACATTTTCATTTGTCATGAAATCTTATTTGTGAGGAAGGAAGAAAACTTCGGGGAATTGCTGAAAGTATATTGGTTGCAATAAGAAATTCTCTTTTTTTATTTTCACACAAGTACTTTTAGTCACTCGGGTAAAAAATGAGGTCTGCAGATGCTGAAGATCACAGTTGAAAGTGTGTTGCTGGTTAAAGCACAGCAGGTCAGGCAGCATCCAAGGAATAGGAAATTCGACGTTTCGGGCATAAGTCATTCCTGATGAAGGGCTTATGCCCGAAACGTCGAATTTCCTATTCCTTGGACGCTGCCTGACCTGCTGTGCTTTAACCAGCAACACATTTTCAACTACTTTTAGTCACTCTCCAGTTTTGTTCTCCGGTTGCTCGGAATATGCAAACTGCAAAGCCAAGTTTCGCCAGGCGCCCAAGAGATCTTTTTGAGGTAGATTGCTGAACGTGTCTGAACTGAATTCCATCCATGTACTGCATCGCATCCGATAGAAATGTTACATTGTGGTTGAGTTTAAGTGATGCTTTTGTTAGTTCATTGTAGATAATGAACCTGCTCAGATATAGGATGCCTCTGGACCTCGCAGCGTAGTGGGGGCTCAGAGACAGGGACACCGTCCCTGTCTCACGTTGTTAATCAACTGGAAACTGGTTGATTCGCCGACTCGTGTGATATTGGAAAAAATGCAGAAAGCGGTGATTATTTCTCGCTCCTTCATTTGTGAAAGTAGAAGTAAGTATTTTAGTAATCATTCTTTGAATGATTATAAATACAGCACCGAGTAACTATAAATAAAGAACACTACTTGAAATCCAAAGTATTAAGGCTATTCCTGTTAACATAATAATTCTTTGAATAGCTTTAACATTTTGGGTTTCAAGTACACAGTCTTCTTTATTTATAATTACTCGATGCTTTATTTATTGACCGACAATAGTATTTGCCTTGGGTATATGATGATTGGTGCAAACTCTTGCTTGTTATCTTACCCCAGATCACCATTCATATTCACGTGCTCTGCACTATAAACATTACTTTATCTGAAGTGATAGTGGTCCTCATGAAACTTCACCAGAGAATGCTATTATTAATGGGAAATTCAAACAAATGACAGAGCTGATACATGGCAGGTACACCCAGCTCTTAAAATAAAAAAATTCGCTGATCATCTTAAATTCAATTTTCAAAAGCAGGTTTTACTAATTAGTAAGACCTAATTTGCACTTGGCAGACATGACTGGTTTGTAAATGCCCCAGTTGGGGGATCGAGTTTAATCGAAACTTTGGAGATTATTTAGCTGAAACGAAAGTAATTTCTTATTGTCAGAAAAACTCTTGTCAAGAAATGTCTTCCGACTTCAAGGTGTTTGAGCTTTTTTCTTAACGATCAATTCTATCAGTGTGTGCTGAGCCAGTCTTGATCACTTTGCCTTCCGGGTTTCTCCTGTTAGCCAATGTTTTGCATATTCTGCCAGAGGAATTGTTCATTGGATGTGCTGGAAGATCCATTTCTCCTTGTCTTTGGAATTCCAAACGCACAAAGATGGCTATTTCACTAACCGTGCTTTAAGTCATCATTTCTCTGACAAGTTCTTTTACGAGTGGGGGGGGGGGGGAGGGGGGAGTTGAGGTTGTTTGATTTTGTTATACTTGTCGTTAAATATCGTAATGCGTCAGTGTCAGCTCCCCCCGCTCTCTCTAGTCTCAGAACCTGGGCTCTGAAGGTCAAAATGACCTGAAGTGGCAGAACAGTACCTCAGGGTATTCTCCTACTGTCAGATTCGACCTTAGTTATTGCACTCGATGTTGCATTGGATTCTCTTTTACCCAAGCTCTGTAGTAGACAACCTCTGTAGTTTCTGCTCCGATTGTCAGTAGTGTCTTAAATTTTAAAAGTACGTGCAACCCAAGCTTTGCAGGTCGCACGAATTGGTTTTCTTTCGAATTCGATCAAAATCTTGCATTTCTGTCACGCCCTTCGTGATATCGAGGTGTCACAAACTGGGTTTCAGCACTACGTGCAGTGTCAGTATTATAGCAATCGGTTTGGGCACAGTAGAGTTCCCCAAATAGCAAAGTGAAAACAGCCAGATTCTCGCTTTTTATAATGAAAGTAAATACTGCGGATGCTGGAAATCTGAAATGCGGAAAATGCTGGAGTGGTTGTTGCGGAGAGAGAAAAACAGTTTAATATTTAGAGTACATTTTTATTTTAAAAAGGGGGGGATACGGGCTCCTCTGGTTGAGCCAGTATTTGTTGCTTATCCTAGGTGTACTTGAGACGGTCGGAGTGAACTGCCTCCTGAATCACTGCAGTCCATGTGCTGCAGGCAGACCCACAATGCTATAAGGGATTTTGAACCAACAACACTGAAGACATATATTTCCATGTCTTGTACTTGCAGGTGGTGGTATTCTCATGTATTTGCTTCCCTTGTCCTTCTCGATGGTCGCAGTGGTGGCTTTAGAGGGCTATATGTTGAAGAGTTTGAGTGAATTGCTTGAGTGCACCTTCGAGAATTATAGACATTGTGGCTACTGTGTCAGTGGTGGAGGGAGGAGATGTTTATGGATGGGGTACCAACCTGCTTTGTCCTGGATGGTGTCAAGCTTTGATTGTTGTTGAAGCCGAAATTATCCAGGCAAATTAGAATATTCCATCAACTCCTGATTTGTACCTTTACAGATGGTTAACAGATTCTAGGGAATTGGGAGTCAAGTTACTGCAGGATTCCCAACTTCTGACTTCTCATAAAGCCACAGTGTTTAAATGGCTAGTCCAGTTCAGTTTTTGGTTGATGGTAACCCCAAGATGTTGATTGTATTAATACAATGACTTCAAAATTGAAGGCGGCCAAAAAGTGATGAAGGAGGAGTAGATGGAACCAATGATTAAAGTATCTCAGAGCAAAAGTCAAAGAGAGTACTAATGATAGTAGAGTGGTGGTAGAGAAGAGATAAGGAAGAAGACGACATTAGGTGATGTTTAATTCGGTATCAATATCATGAAAAGGTAGACTGTATTGAGAGCAAGCCCATCCAAATAAGACACTGTGGGGGAATCAAAATAGGAAACAAGTTGTTGATCTGAAATGGTTGGACTTAATCATGGCAGTGAAGCTCCTGAGTAATAGTAGCACTATGCAGTCTTCGAGACTCAATATTGAATTCAACAATTTCAGATCAGGAACTTTGTTTTCCATTTTGATTCCTCCACTTCCTCACCCTTCTCCCCAAGTGTTCTACTTGGATGGCTTTGCTCTAAGCAGAGCTTACCTATTTTATGCTATTGATGCTACTCTTCAGCTATAAGTCCACGGTACAACAATTGACACCCATTTACCTTTTGCTTTGGGGCACCTTTAGCATCTGTTGCACTTGTTTCTCCTCCTCACTTTTTCTCCAGTTTAAAATCAATCTCCTCTTCAGAACTGAAGGGGGATATTAAAGTCATATTGGACTTGAAACATTAGCTCTTTCTCTCTCTGCAGATGTTGACAGACCTGCTGAGTTTCTCCCGCACTTTCTGTTCTCCTTTGTGATGAGGTTTAGGTATTGGTGAGGGCAATTCTACTGCTCTTCAAACTAGTGGCATGGGATCTGTTACAAACTAATGAGAGGGGACATGACGCCTATGTTTAATGTCTAATGGCTTCAGTGGAAAGTTTGCGGGGGAAACAAACAGAAACAGGCCATACTTTCTTGGAACATAAGGCAGTATTTTCCAAAATGGTTACAACTGGCCACAGGTCACAAATTGATACTTTTTAGCCGATGAGAGATTAAGCAAGCTTGATAAAATGGACCCTTTAGCAGCATATTTGGCTAAGATTGTGGCTCCAGCTTCTGTCTGGCAGAATTCATGAGAACATCGCAAGTAAGCAGAAAATCCACAGGAGAAACAAGCCTTAACATCATCCATTAAGGTTATATCGTAAGGAGATCCCAAAGGAGGAAGTGAAAACAAGGCACAATATTTTATTTGCTACACCACAACTAGCCACAGTGTGGTGATTAACTGCTCAATCATACTGCATCTCCATGAGATTGCTAAAAGATTTACTCCATCCATTGTACATATTTTGCATTGATACAACTGCCACTACACTTCAGAAATGCTCAACTGTAAAGCACTCTCCAGTGGTCATGAAAAGCATCCAGGGAGTCCCTGATTTATCAATGACTGACTTACAAATGCAATCCCATCTTGCGATATAATTTCAAAGATCATAAATACATACATTATCTGTACTTACGAGTGACGGCTTTTTATCATCCTTCATTGTGTTCCGACTTGCATGCAAATCAACTTGTGCAGACTCAAGAATGGCACCTGTTTGCAACCCAGAGATTACTTGCATAAAAATGAAGACTTCTGAAGAAGTCATGTTGGACTCCAACGTTAATTGTTTCTCTGCCCCACTGATGTTATCAGACCCTTTGAGTGTCTACAACATTTTCAGTTTCAGATTTCCAGTATCCACAGTTATTTTCTTCTTAGATATTGTAAATCTCTTCATGTGGAAAACATGACCTGATCACAAGTGTGGTGAGCATGAAAGTCTTATTTTTAATTTTGATTCAAGAGCTGCACCAAGTTCTGAATCTGCATGTCATCTTATGCTATTGTTCCACCAGTTGCTTTGTCTTAAAGGCCTCGTACTCAGTTTTCATGCTATTTTGAAGAGCTTGCTGGATTTGTACATAGCCATTCAAGGTTCCACAGAAATGTTCAGACTGATAATTAACAGTTTGGCTACTTTTTTAATCATTTGATCATCCTTAATGCATTGTCAATCAACTTCTCTAATCCAGAAAGGGAACAATTTAAACTGAACTGTTTTTTTTTAATTCATTCACCCAAATATGGACATCACTGGCCTACTGGCCTGACCTGGCCAGCATTTATTGCTCATCCTGAATTGTGCAGAGGCCAGTTAAGAATCAACCATATTGGGCAGAGGAGTGTCAGAAAGAGTTTAATCCAGATAAATGCAAGGTGTTGCATTTGGTAAGGCAAAGCAGGACTGGAATTAGTTAATGCTAGGGTCCTGGGGAGAAACAGGGAGATCTAGGGTTCAGGTACATAGTTCCTTAAAAGTGGCGTCACAGATAGACAGGCTATTGAAGGCGTTTGGCACATTTGCCTTCATTGGCCAGAGCAGGAGTTTAGGTATTGAGACATCATATTGCAACTGTTTAAGACATTGGAAGGCCACATTTGGAGTACTGCATATAATTCTGGTCATTATGCTATAGGAAGGATATTATCATAGAATCCCTACAACGTGGAAGCAGGTCATTCAGCCCATCAAGTTTCACATCAACCTCCCGAAGAGCATCCCACACAGACCCAGCCCCATGCCCTATCCCTCTAACCCACCTAACATACAAATCCCTGGACACTATGGGTAATTTGCATGGCCAATCCATCCCACCTACACATCTTTGAACAGTGGGAAGAAACCCACGCAGACACAGGGACAATGTGCAAACTCCACACAGAGTCACCCAAGGTTGAAATCAAACCCTGGGTATCTGGTGCTGTGAGGCAGCAGTGCTATTCACTGAGACACCATGTTACCCCCTGGTCTTTTTCCCAAAGTATGGGAGTCCAAACTAGAGGACATACGTTTAAGGTCAGAGGGGAAAGATTTAAAAGATTGTTAAACTGGAAGGAATGCAAAAATTATTTTAAAAAATGTTACCATGACTGGAAGGTTTCAGTTATAAAGAGAGGCTGGGTAGGTTGGGACTTTTTTCCCTGGAGTGTAGGAGGCTGAGGGATGACATTATAGAGGTTGACAAAATTAGGTGACATAGATAAGGTGAATAACCAAAGTATTTTCCTCAGGGTATGGTGTCCAAAATGAGACAGCCTGCATTTAAGGTGAAAGTGGAAAGATTTAAAAGGGACCTGAGGGACAATGTTTTCGCAGAGGGTGATGCATGTACGTAAGGAGCTGTCAGAAGAAGTGGTAGAGATGGCTACAATTACAATATTTAAAAGAAATTTGGACAGGTACATAGAAAGGAAATGTTTAAAGGGATATGAGCCAAACACAGCCAAATGGCACTAATTCAGTTTGGGAAAACTAGTTGGCATAGATGAGTTCTGCCAAAGCCTGTTTTCAGTGCTTTATGACTCAATGACATCATTGGGAGTCATATGTAGGCTAGACTTGCTAAGGACAGCAGATTTCCTTCCTTAAAGGGCATTAGTGAACAAGATGGTTTTTTTTCTACGATTGGCAATGGTTTTGTGATTCAGTTCTTAACTCAAAATTCTTTTATCGATTTCAAGTTCTACCATCTTTTATAGTGTGATTTAAACCTAGATCCGCAAAATATTACCTAGGTCACTAGATTAAGAGTTTAGCAATAATAGCACTAGGCCACTATCTTCCATGCTTCAGATCCTTTTAGAGATTGAAACATTATTCCAATATTTCACTTTTCCTTTTGTCGTTTAATCCAATATTTCCCTTTCTCTCTGGGTCTGTTTGATTCTCATTCACCCTGGTTTTCCAGATTTCCTCTGTTCCTTTGTTAGTCTCAAAATTTCATGGCTGAAGAGAATTAGGATTGAGCACCACACTGCAATAAGCTGTGGGGTAACAAAAAGAAAACATGTTTTCCCTTCTTCCTTGGGGCTTCTTAACCTTAATGGTTAATGTTATATAGCAAAGGCTCATTTCTACTGCCTGATTTTCTGCTTACTTTTAATGGTGTTGTGAATGCTGACTGACAAAATCTGGGGCCACATCCTTAACAGATGATGTTGCAAGCTACATTTTTATCCATCATTCCAAAATACTTCATCTAATAAAAAAACATCAATTTGTGACCCATGGCCAGTTGGAGTCATATTGAACAATACTGTCCTGAAGCTTCTAGCTGATTTGTAAATTATTTTTCTCAGGAGGGATGGCCTTTTATTCCACCTGACTTTCACCAAAGTCATCAGACATGAAACAGGAGGTTGCTTAGTCCTCTCAGGTTGATTCCATTGTTAACGGAGGTCCCAAATAGTTCCATTGGCCTTCCTATCATCTCTCATTCTCAGTAGGTTACAGGGCAGAATTACATTTCAACTGAAATGAAGTGGAAGAAATATCTCAATGGCTCCTACTCCAACAAGTCATTTATGCCATGAGGTGTCTCCATGTACAATTGCCATGGGTGGCTAGCAATGCTGCCTCACAGCACCAGTAGACCTGGGTTCAATTCCCGCCTCAGGCGACTGACTGTGTGGAGTTTGCACATTCTCCGTATGTCTGTGTGAGTTTCCTCCAGGTGCTCCACTTTCCTCCACAGTCCAAAAAATGTGCAGGTTAGGTGAATTGGCTATGCTAAATTGCCCATAGTGTTAGGTGAAGGGGAATGGGTCTGAGTGGTTTGCGCTTCGGCAGGTCAGTGTGAACTTGTTGGGCTGAAGGGCTGGTTTCCACATTTAAGGATTAGATTACGTACACTTTGTGCAGCTCTAAATGCTAGTCAGCTGTTGGTTTCTACTTGGAAGGGAAGCTGAGATGTTGTTTTCCTTTTAGTTTGTGGTCTCCTTGATCCATGGTCCCAAAACATAGGTTGTTACATTTCTGCATGTAAGCCTAGGTAATGCATACAAGTAGGCTACTGATCTTTAGAAGCATCACAAATGCCTCAGTATTGTTCTCCCAGATCCAGCTCCTGTGAAAATCCAGGTGGACCTGCTTGTCTGTTGTGCTTTTTGCTAATACAGCTTTACACAAAATGCAATCACAGTAATCAGATAAATCTCAGAGGCAGTATCAGTTATACAACACTATTTACCAGAATCACATAAATATAAGTCTCAATTCTTACACAGAATACCACCAGAAAACATATGAGCAGGCTCTGGCCTGGAGTATATTCTGTTCTCTAGGTCCTTGATCTAGGGTCCCATGTTGAATAATCATACCACAGTTCTTTTGACCTCTGCGAGTCCCTGACTCAGAGCCATCTTTCTTACAAGTATTGGTCCTAGGTTTTCAATATCAGGATGCAAGTTCCTTTCCTCTTTTATATCATCAGATCCTTCTATTTCCTTGACCTGTCGCTGGTAATAAGCTATTTAATAACCAACTGTGCTTAACCATTTCTTCTTTCATCTAATCAGTCACCTGTTTTCTTCTGCAGCTTCTCAGTAATTTCTGGTTTCTGTCTACGTTACAGTTTAAGTAATCACTTAACTCATGCTGGTTAATTTGGTCAAGGTACAACTATATTTTCATATTAGCACCCTACACTGTCCCAGGCATAATTGAAGCAAATGGTTGCATCAAAGCCAGCATTGGATTGAAGCTGGAACTTATGATGCCCAGGATTTAAGTACATTGTATAAATGCAAAAGTCATGAACTCCAATGAGGAGCTTTTTTAAAAGAACTTGTATTTACGTAATCTCTTGAACATAAGTATAAAACAAACAATCCCGAGGGGCCTCACAGGAGTGCTGTAAAATGAGAGGTCAAGCTATATTAGGTCAGATAACCAATACCTTATTCAAAGAGGTAGATTTTAAGCGGTCTCAAAGAACAAAGATGAGGTAAGGTGATAGGTTAAAGGAGAAAATTCCAGAGCATACTGAATGCAGCTGACAGCATTGCCACCAATGGCAAAGCAATTAAAATCAAGTCTGCAGTGCACAATAGCCCAGCATTAATCACACAGATGAACTGCAAGGAAGTGAATGGGTCAAGGGCAATAGGTTAGAGTGATTGATAAGATTGCAGTTTAGCCTCTTGTTGTCCATTGTTTATTTCGCTGTTATTAGCTTACTTTGTATAACTTCTTCAAATGGCCATTGTCAAAGATAAGTGTCTGAAATGCAGAAGCAATCTCCCAATCTGAAAGATCAAGAACTCACTCAGCAATGAACTGTGATCAACATGTTCCCATCAATAAATAATAGGTTTGACAACTTCAGCACACAAGAAGAAAAAATAAACCTATGAAAAATTTCTACTCATTTTAGAATTTCAGCAATTTGTGATTTAATTACAAAAGCATACAACTTTTATACAAAACAGCTTTAGGAATCAGAATATACTAACTGTATGCCCTTTGAGGTTTTGCCAATAATCTTTCATTTATACATCAACCTTTCTCAGTGGAAGAGACCAGCACAAAGGAAAAACCTAATTCAATCATATTGCAGAAAGAAATAATCTTTCAAGGGTTGTAGGAGACAACTAAACTTTCCTCATATACCTGTGGCTGATATTTTTCTAAAATATTAAATATATTTTAAGTGGGTGAAACAAATTCTAATCCAAATTGAAAATTAAATCTTATGTACCATATTTAAATCCATCACAAACAAAAGTGAGTTTCCAGGCTTTTAATTAATGAAATCATGTAATCACAAGCAATCTTGGAAGACTGCATAATGCTAAATTGCTATTCCCCCATGTCTCCAGAGACAATACATATGCAAAGGTTAATAGGACAGCAGTCAATCTGTCTGTGTGGATGTGCCTAGATTTAATGGTCTATGCATCACTTCTGAATGCCTGGTTATGTGAACTGACAAACCAATAACCTACATCATACCACCTGTTAACATTTCACTTGGAAACAAATTAAACAGAAATAGGCACGTTTAATATGAAATAACGTATGGGTTTACCAATTCCGCACTACTGTCTCTGCTCAAAGCCATTGCACGTCAATTAATAAGCACAGCACTATTAATTTGGCCATGCTTTCTCTTGCAGTAGAATTCACCTTTATAAATCTAATTGGATTATTTAGAATTGAACAATATACAGTTACTGAAGTTATTTCTTTAAATTCTGAAATTTAAAGCATCTGCTACTAGAACCGAAACCCTTTTATAAATATAATGATCTTCTTTCCAATTAGACTGGAGATCCTTAAATGTAGTCAGGAGGTTGCAAGTTAAAATAAATTACACTAGTAGAGTTCCCACATCAGGGCAGTCAACTGAATGTATCTCTGGAATGAAGCGGGGTTAAAAAAGGGCACATAGTTGAGATATCATTCGTCCCATTACAAAAAGTTTACGTTCGATCTTAAATTTTGTATTTCCATTGTAAACATGTCAATTGCCTTCATCATAAATTCCCAGGACTTCCATAAGAATGGCAAGTGTCCACATAAACTGTACACTCAGGGCTCCCCCCCGTCCACATGTGGCATTTTACTGCCTCTGCTGACAGTGTATGTTAGTACAGGACAACAAAATCTTGTTATAAATAAAGACCTGGAATTTAGGATACAGGAGGTGCAGGCATTAGATTTTGCTTTAAGATTACTTATCAGAAGTATGAAATTCAAAAGAGTTTATTTTTAAACATTATCTGCCATGACAAAGTTGACTTTTTTTAAAACAAGAGATTTCAATATGAAAGTGAAGCACTGATCAGGAGTGAGAATGGAACACACTGGTTTCAATGACATCTTTATGGCACTTCTGGTCATTTGACAGCTTTTGTAACGATTGTTACACCAATGAAGTCTCTGTAAATATATTTTTAAAACTCTACAACCCTTCATTCAACCTTCAAACTAAAGCAATGAACCAGGAGGCAGGGCACCTAGGAAGGATGAAGCATTTAAGCATATCACTGGCCCAACACTAATCCTTTCCAGCAGCCAATACCAAACACAGGCCAGTTACTGGGGAAACTAATGTGGCTTCTATCTTGGCACATCTTAGTGGCTAGCTCAACAGGAACGCTGACGAATGCCCCAGTTTGCCAGGCTCTCAGTTGGTGTCATTCAGAGACCTAGAAAAACAATGGCAGCAAAGAATCAAAGTTGAAACAGAATTAGTGTTTGCTGAGCAGACTTATCTGTCTTTGCAAGCACCATTTCGGTTAACGATGCTGATGATTCAGATTCAATACAACCTCCCCCATTCTGTTTAAATCTCAAATACAAGAAATGCAGTTTGGCAATAATTCTGATAGCTATATCAAAGTGAAGAAATTAGCAAAATCAAAACCCAAACGATTCTTTTCCTGCAGACAGACTTCCTATTTTCCACCTCTGTTGAAAAAAAAATTGACAGGAGCAGCAAACTATGTAAGCCATAAAACTCTAACAGCAACAGTGAAACTAGCTCGGAGGGTCACCATAGATGATCAGGAGTTGCTGTTGTTTCAGAATATCATCCCTGGTTGGTGACTGCTACATAGCTTTTCAGTCAGTTGATGTGCTCCAAAGTTTCTTTCCCATGCGTTCTCCCAACACCACACACATCCAGCAATCTCCCAAAGTGACAGCAGCTCTACTGTAGACCCGAAATGTTGCTCATAAAACTGGGACAAATGCTAAAAATGTGTAACGCGTCTGCGTGTGTGCAAGCGAGCGAGAGAGAAAAATACAGAATGCGCACACTCTACCCAAATGATACCTCTTGCCAACCTGATCAATGCAGATCCTGCCTGTTAAACAATAAAGAAATAAGTAATTCTTGGAAATTCTGTTTCTCTTAACGGGTTCGATATCATTTCTCAGCGAAGGTGTGAAAGGAAAATGCCTGTTGCAGTGGATATGCAACTTCCAGTTTAACAACTGGAAGTGTGTGTCCTGGTATCGACTGGTCAACGTTTTAAAAGAACAGGTCATAAACTTTGATTTACTCTACAAAATCCTTCCGAAAATGAAATTCTGCTGTAAAGATCAGATTTATGGTAGTCTACAAGAGATGTACATTTCCATATCAATATTTCTTATCCTCCTTTCCTTAGCAGCCAAGTGGACATCACAATCCTACCAGCATCCCACAATCATTAAAATTTCAGCTGCAATTCCAGAACACAAGATACTCTTAGTCAACATGTATTGTACAGTAAACGACACAAACGCAGGCGTTGGGCTCTTCCATAGAAAAAGTTCAGTTGTCTCCTAATCTTTGGCCTTGACCCCAGAAATAGCCTCGCCCCCATCGCCCCCCCTCTTCTTCAGCTTGTGGTCTCCTGCTTGCAGGTCGGACTCCAAAACCAGATACACCACCCCTCCTTGGAGGAAACCATCGAGAGCTGGAGTGGAGATAGGAGAGAAAAGAAAATTCTCTAAGTACAATCTCTTACAAAACAAACCAGTTAGAGGTTCAGTGAAACAAAGCCAACAGCAAAGTAGCAAGACCAGCTAGATTTACTTACAGAAACTGTGGTGTACATAGAAATGTTCTCCCACCATATTCCTGAGGATATTTAAACATCAAGACGTAGTACATATGGCCAACAAAGATACCAACGAGCTCGTCCATCACCCTGCAATGGATTTAAAAAGAATTAACTTACATTAAGGGTACATAGCAGCTTGTCAAAAGCATTTTTGCAAAATACAGTTTCAAGAAAACTAATGAACAAGACAGAAATTCCACCTCAAACACATGAACAAAGAATTTAATTTAATCACAACACTAAGGATTTCTTTGATTATAAGCTTTGCTTTGATGAGGGATAGAAAGATCTCTGAAGTCTCTCCTTTGGAGGCTGTCTTTGATATGAGTGCTCATCAGTATCAAGGCTGCATGACCATTCTCTGTGGAATACATTAAAAAAATTAAACACGGAGCTAATTAGAGGCAGGCACCTCCTCCTCAGTTGTGCTGTTTCTTTCACCATAACATGCCCAAAGTCTGCACAACAGACTTCAATGACAATGAGCTTCCACAGCCATTTGGAATAGTCTTAAAAACACTGTGCTAGCAGTAGTCTCCTGTCACAAATCTGGCCTTGCTTCAGGGTAACTTACTTCAGTCTATTTGCAGGTCTTCGAGGAAACTCCAAAAATTAAACTGGATGTTATTGGCACATTTTATTTCATTCCATGGAATCCTTCTCACCACAAAACAAAATGAAACCTGGCCTTGCCTTCCCCACCCCCTCGATCTCCTGGTACCAGCCTCCCTCCACTTACCTTATTAGTGCTGCTCCTTTTCCCTGCTCCCACTGGGGAGGAAGAAAGCCCTGACTCAGCAGTACTAGCCTCCAACTCCCTCTTGCTCCCAGCCTCTCCAGGCCTCTCATCAGCACAGCATAAACCCCACTGACTTACAGTCAGAGATGTACAGCACAGAAACAGACACTTCAATCCAACACGTTCATGCTGACCAGATATCCTAATCTAGTCCCCTTTGCCAGCACTTGGTCTATATTCCTCTAAACCCTTCCTATTCTTATGCCCATCCAGATGCTTTTTAAAATGCTGTAATTGTACCAGCCTCCACCATTTCCTCTGACAGCTCATTCCATACACGCACCACCCTCTGCGTGAAAAATGTTGCCCTTTAGGTCCCTTTTAAATCTTTCCCCTCTCACGCTAAATCTATGCCCTCTAGTTCTGGACTCCCCAACCCAGGGAAATTACCTTGTCTATTTATCCTATCCATGCCCCTCATAATTTATTAAACCTCTAAGGTCACCCCTCAGTCTCTGAGGCTCCAGGGAAAACAACCCCAGCCTATTCAGCCTCTCCCTATAGTTCAAACCCCTACCCTCCCCCAAAAAACAAAAAAAAAAACTGGTGACACCCTTGTAAATCTCTTCTGAACTCTTCTCAGACAAGAAGTCATTCCTGCTCTACAAGACACAGATGCCGACTTTTACATTGTGTATTCAAACAATACAAATTTCTGATCACTTGAACCAGTGCGATAAAGAAGTAGAGAACTTAAATCACTTCTGCACTTACGAATTTCTTAGAATAAAGTTGAATATGAGCAGAGCCCAGGGTAAATAACAAGCCTGTGGAAAAAAATAATACAAAATAAATGTGAAAATACTATTAAACAGGTTTTTAAAATTTAAAAATGCAGATCAGCTGACTTCTAATCACCACTCAATATTTCTCACACAGTTCCCAGATGGTACAAACTCTTTAGGAAGATGCAAAATTAAGCATGTTTCTTTATGATGAGAAACAACAAATACACCAAGGTCAACTTCCAACACTCAGTGGCAGGTTAGGTTTAATGGTAGCACTCCAGGCTGCAGTTACTAATTTGAGACCCAAACCCGAGATTTCAACAAATAATCCAAGCTGCCACACCCAGTCCTGAGGAAATCCCGCACTGTCAGATGTGCCATCTTTTGGGTCAGATTTTAAACTAAGTCCCATCAGTGAATAGAGTCATAGAGTCAAGTCCCACTTGCCAGGACCTGGCCCATATCACTCTCTATTCATATACCCATCCAAATGTCTTTTAAATGTTGCAATTGTACCAGCTATCACCACTTCCCAGAACGGTCTTGTACAGTTATTTCTCTCAATGCTGTTTGCATTTGTAATGTGCCCACAATACAACAGACTAAGGAATCTAAGAGCTGTGGATAGCCCGACACCATAAAATAAGTTATATAAAGGCTACAATAAAACAAAGAATTGCAGATGCCAAAAATCGGAACAGAAGCAAAGGGATGGAAGAACTCTGCAGGTCTGACACAATGGCCCAGTGATATTAACACAATGCTATTAATCCAGAAACCCAGCAAACGTTCTGGAGACCCACAGGTTTGAATCCCACTGTGGCAGGTGGTGGAATCTGAATTCAAATTCAATAAAAATGAACTAGAAAAGACAATTGCAGAAACTGTCCTGTCAACCCTGCAATGTCATCCGTACTCATTTCCAGGGGCAAGTGTCAAAATTGGGAGAGCTTACTCACAAACTAGTCAACAACAGCCTGACATTGCCTTTAAGGTCTGTAAGCATGACCATGACGTAGCCACCACCATCATCATCCCTGGATATGTTTTTTCCCACCAGCATGAGAGATGCAGCAGAGGTGGCAGCACAGTAGTATACAGTTGGGAGGGAGTTACCCTGGGAGTACTCAACATGGCTTCAGGTTAAAATGGGCAAGAAAACCTCCTGATGATCATGCATCATTCCCTTGGCTGATGAATCTACTCCTCCATGTTGAACAATACTTGGGAGGAAGCACTGAGTGTGGATAGGTTGCAAAATGTACTCTGGGTGGTGGATTTCAATGTTCATCATCAATAGTGGCTCAGAAGCAGAACTACTGATCAAGTGGGTTGGGTTCTAAAGGAACATGGCTACTAGAGTGGGTCCGGAGAATGTGGTGAGGGAGTCAAGAGGGCAAAACATACTTACCCTCATCCTTACCAATCTGCCAGCTGCAGATTCATCTGTCCAGGTCAGTATCAGTAAGAGTGACCACTGCACAGTCCTTGTGGAGACAAATTGAGAACACTCTCCATCGTGTTGTGTGGCAATATCATTATGCTAAATGGGACAAATTTTGAACAGAACCAGCAACTCAAGACTAGGCAAACCTACCAAACAGGTCTACTTCTGCGCCCATGAGTACATGCAGCAAGTGCCCATAGAGAGCCCACAACCAGTGGATCAGATCTAAGCTCTGCAGTGCTGCCACATCCAGTTGTGAATGGTAATGGACAATTAAATAACTCATTGGAGGAGGATGTTCCCCAAGTATCCCTATCCTCAATAATGGAAGAGCCCAATAGATCAGTATAAAAAATAAGGCTGAGGTATTTGCAGAAGTTTTCAGCCAGCAGTACCAAATGGATGATACTTCTTGGCCTCTTGTCACCAGGTTTTGATTAATTAATAAGTAAATTGATGCACACCCATTCTAAATAATTAAAACCTTAACAGCAATCTGGGATTGTTTAATACATCAGTTGTATGACACTTTGATCTTTTACTATAAATTCTGTGTCCTATGATCCTGCCCTACTAGCTACATGACAAAGGAGCAGAACCAAATCAACCTGTTAGACTATAACCTGGTATTGTGTGATTTTTAACTTTGTCCACAAAAGTCCAACACCTGCACCTCCATATCATAGAATTAATATTCTTACAACATGAGGAGAACCCCTATTAATTAAACCAAACCCAGAAAAGCTGGGTAAAGTATGAGTGACAGAGAACTCCCAAATTCCACTATTTAAAGAAAATAACATCAACTTATTTTTAATTCTAAATGTGAACATCAAACAACAACTATTCACAACTCCCTTTCTCTTAACTGCTTACTATCTGCCTTCAACTCTAACAATACGCTGTTCCAATAATTTGAAAACCACACAGGCACTGTCTTCTGAGTCTTCATGCTTCTGGTTGCTGATTTCCCTGGATCACCTTCTTTCTTTTTCTTGCATGTATGTTTCATATGAAAAGGTACCTTTGATAGAGAGTATTTTCGAATTTCTTTAGGAGCAAGATTTTGTTTGGGGAATTAGCTCTCCACGAATTTCTCTCTCTACAACAGTTGCTCTCTGATCAATGTTCAAGATCCCTGCATTTTATACCTCCCCAACATCTTGATGTTGGCAAAACAATAAATTCAAACTCGACTGGGTTTTAGTATCCTGGGACATAATTTAAAGTGATTGGTTAAATTTGAATTGCTGTCAAAACAGCAACCTAAACTCAGGAATCCATTTCACAACCAAATGTTATAAGTTTTCAACTTTTCAGTACACTCTGGGACTGCTATCCAGTCAAATACATAGATGCTTGTAAGCTCTCAGTTCAGAACAGCATGTTCTTTCGGTCTTAAAAAGGTACAGTACATGCCTTCAATCTCATAACAATACGGCAAACTCTCCGCTGGTTGGAGTCATACCTGACAATAGGAAAATGGTGGTGGTTGTTGGAGGTCAGTGCAGGATATCACTGCAGGGGTTCTTCAGGATAATGTCCAATCTTAAGGCTCAACCACCTTCAGTTGCTTCATCAATGACCTTCCCTCTATCATAAAGGTCAGAAGTGGGGATGTTCACCAATGAGTGCACAATGTTCAGCGCCATTCATGACTCAAGATGCTGAAGCACTCCATGTTCAAATGCAATAAGATCTGGACAATATCTAAGCTTTGGCTGACAAGTGACAATTAGCATTCCTGCTATGCAAAGACCATCACCAATAAGAGACAATCTAACCACTACCCCGTGATTGTAAGGTGTTACATCACTAAATATCCCAAAATCGACATTTTGAAGCGGGGTGGGAGAGCAGGGGTGTATGGGAGTGGGGTGGTCTTATCACTGAACAAAGGCTCAACAGCACTAAGGAGCAGTTCAGAGGCTAGGAATACTGTGGCCTGTAACTCACCTCTTGACTTCATATAGCCAGGCCATATCTTCTAGCCAGATTTGCCTGGATGGGGGCAGCTCCAACAACACTCAAGCAGCTTGACACCATCCACCATAAAGCAGCATGCATGTTTGACACCACATCCAAAAACATTCAATCCCTCCACCACCAATGCTCAGTAGCAGCAGTGTGGACTATCTACAAGGTGAATTGCTGCAGTACATCTAAGATCCTCATAATAGCATCTTCCAAACCCAAGATCACTTCCATCTAGAAGGACAAGGACCGCAGATACATGGGAACACAACCAGATGCAACTTGCCCTCCAAGTCATTTACCATCCTGACTTGAAAGTATATTTGTGGTTCCTTTAGTGTCAAAATGTTACTAAATCAAAATCTTGAAACTGCCTCCCTAAGGGCACTGGTGTGTATACCTACAGCACAAGGACTGCCACGATTCAAGGTGGCAGCATACCCCCACCTTCTCAAGAGCAACTAGAGATGGGCAATAAATGCTAGCCAGCCAGTAATGCCTACATCCCAAGAGTGAATAGAAAAAGATTTGGCATCATCAAAAGGGGAAAAAAAAAGTGAACATTACCAGATCTGCTGAATGTCTCCAGCACTTTCTATTTTTTGTTTTATGTAAAGGCTAATTGCAGCAACTGCTGTTGTCCTGGTTTATGGATACAGGTACATTCACTGTGCTGTTCCAGGATTTTGACCCAGTAACAATAAATGAATGGCGACTTTGTTCAGGATAATGAGAGATTTGGAGGGAGCTTGTAGGTTGTGGTGTTCACATCTGTCTACTGTCTTTGTTCTTCTAGATGGGGAGTTTGTGGGAGTAAAAGATGCAAATGAAGGAGCAACAACAAATCAAGTGGTGTGCTTAATGACTACTGGGAACTGCCGATCTTGCTTCAACACTTAATATCAACAATAATACTTAGGTTTTCTCACCTTAAATGTCATCCCAAACCAGAATGTTACAATCTGGTCTTTGTTGAGTTGTGCCCACACATATACCACCGTCAAAACAAGGGGGACAAACAGAATCTGTCAAAAAGAAAAAGGGAAAGCAATACTTTCCATTTATTTATCCTTAACCATAATACTACCCACATAATATACCCCACCCAATTTTAGATTTTTTTTTGGTTCTCTAGAGTGTGGAAACAGGCCCTTCAGCCCAACAAGTCCACACCGACCCTTTGAAGAGTAAACCATCCAGACCCTTTATTTACCCCTGACTAATACCCCACAAAGCAATTTTATTTAAGAAGCAACTCATTCTCCCTCACTGAATAATTCTCAAATTAAAACAGGAATTTTTTTCTCTCTCTTGTCAATCTATAAACACCACTCCTTAATACTGACATACAAGTTTGACACAGTAGCTTGGTTTCATTACTGCAACCAGGGGGTACACCGACATTCTAGCTGTTTTGCATTTAGAATAGCCAGGGTCTCAGGAAAACAGTAAAGTCTCAGACATTCCTTCAAATTAACAACCACTCTTCAGGAGGGGCAGGAGGAGGGGGCAAAAGGAAGTCCCAAATTCTTCACCTGCTCAATCAGATTAATAAAAAAACTGTACGTAGGAATATTTTTCTTTAAAAGAAACCCATAATATACAGTACCAGGCTGCAGATAAAACTACAATTTTAGTACGCCACTTAATATCTTTTCAATGGATACGAACTAAAGGTGCAGTCCACATTTTTACCAAATGTCTCAAGATATTCTATAATAAAAGAAACAGGAGCAAAGGGGAAAAACCTTTACTCATATTATGCTTTTAACCATAACTTGCAGCCAAAGGTTCAGCCCTCAATGGAGAAACAGCTGAGGTAGATACAATGGAATGGAGTCACAAACTCGCCAATTATCCAATGCTAAACATAATCAAACTTTTCTTTTACACCAATGTAGTCCCAAATGCTATTTACTTTTCCGATCTCATGTTTAATTTGCTCACCAATACAGCATTTCAAAGTGGAGGATGACTGTCAGTTACTTTTGTTTTAAATTACAGTTTACCACCAATCTCCCTCTACTTGCCCAAAATGGAACATTAGGTGTGGTCATGCACAGAGTATAATGGCAACTTTCCCATCATCTTCACAATGAACACCAAGATTTCCGTGAAGTGGAACAGCCTCCTCCTACATACTTACAAGCATTCCCATGGTTAATCCAACGATCTGTTACATTGTTGATCAGGGAAAAAAAAATGACGTCCATTCCTTTTAAGTTAGCAACAGGGGCTTCTTTAAGTGTACACATCCCAATGATTTAATATTGCAAAACGGCCAGGAAGAAAAGGAACATTGTGCAGACTTGTGCATTTCCCAGTCCATCGTAAGTACAAGCCCCTCCTTCAAAGCCTAGCAATTGGTACATGCCCTTCTTTCAAGGCCCAGCAAGTTGCATAAACTCTTCTTTCAAAGTCTATAACTGTAACACCTCTATTCAAGAAAGGAGAGAGACAAGCAGCAGGAAACTATAAGCCAGTTAGCTTAATATTTGTCCAGGGAAATTTAGCTTGATTGTATTACGATTTTCTAAATTTCCTGCTAAGTCAACATGGCTTCATGAAAGGGAAATGGGATTTGACACATTACAATTCTTTTAAGATGTAACAAGCAGGTTGAACTAAAAGGCATCAGCAGATATAGTACATTTGGATTTCCAAAGCGCATTCCATAAGGTGCCATTAAATGTTATGTTGTAACATAAAATATACTTTTGGGAGTGATATATTAGCACTGACAGATAGGTGGTTAACCTGAATGATGAGACCAACTATACTGTAGCCAAATTTTCAGATGATACAAGGATTGGGAGGAAAACAAGTCATGTCTGCAAAGGGAGAGAGACAGTTCAAAGTATTAGGCAAAAGATTGGCAGAGGGGACATTATAATGATCGAGGTCATCCACTTCACCAGGAATAACAAAAAAAAGTAGAATACAAATAATCAGAAAAGCAAATGAGGGGTGACCATTATTGCAAGGGGTGGAGTATAAAAACAGAGAAATCTTGCTATAAGGTGCAAGGCATTGCCATGATCTGTATTTGTATCGCAGCAGTTCAGGGAAGACTCACTAGGCACACTGGTGGGATGAAGAAGTTGTCTCAACAAAAAAATTGTTCAAGTTGGGCCTAAACTCATATGGAAGAGTTTAAGGGAATATGACAGGATACAGGTTGAGATGTTTCCTCCCATAGGGAAATCTAGAACTCAATGACAGTTTAAATATAAGGGGTTTCCTTTTGAAGATAGAGATGAGAAGGGATTTGTTATCGAAGAGGATCTTTAGTGTTCTCTTCACAAACTAACAGTGGTGGCTGGGCATTGAATATATTCAAGACCAAGTAAAACAGATTTTTGATCTAAGTAGTCAAGCTGTATAGAGGTCAAACAAGTAAGTGGAATTGGGGGTACATAATTTTACTGAATGGAGGAGCAGACTCAATGTGATAATGATCAACACCTACACCTATTTCTTATGATCAAAGTGATTCAGTGCAGGACTATGAGTATAGTCATATCTCCTCCAATACCTGCCTTATGCTTTTAGCACGTATGCGAACTGAGAAAAATGAATAGGGATAAATGGGTCCTTATCCAAGTGCAGGCAATGAGTACCACAGGGGCTCAGTGATTGGACTCCAGCTTTTCACGACATATTGTCATAATTTAGACGAGGGAACGAAATGTAATATTTCCAAATTTTCAAATGAGACAAAGCTCAGCCCAATTTCAGCCTACTTTCACTATATATCAATCAGGAGCTGATCGCCTCGTACTTCCATGAGCATGGGAGGCCCCAGCTTACTCAAAACAGAGCTAACAGAGTTTTAACCAGGGCTCTTCTCGTCTGTGTTCCTTATTACTGCTGTCAGCTGTGGCTCAATTGCCCTCGCCTCTTGAAGGAAGTGTACATTCAAGACCCCCCCTCAGGAGACCTGAGGCTAAGAAACTTTAGGCTGACAATCCAGCAAGGGAACACAGCACCTTCAGACATGCTGTCTTTCAGAAGTGATGTTAAACCCCTCTCACCAACTCACAAAAGATTTTGTAGTATTGTTTTGAAGAGCTGGCGAGATTTCCCCAGTGTTTTGACCAATAATCATCCCTCTTTCAATATCATTAGAAACAAGCGATCTGGTCACTGTAGTATTGCTGTGTGGGGGACTTTGCTGTGTGTCTTTTATTACAATTGAATACTTCAAAAAATACTTCAATGACCATAGGGTGTAGTAAGATATATTTAGGGATAGAAATGCAATATTTTCAACATTGCTTCACAAAAAGGATACCACCGTGCAAATCCAGTTGAAAAACAACATGAATATATAATCTGCTGTTCTCCCATCAAAGAAACCTATAATTAAAAAAAACAAGTATTATATTGCAGAGTCAGTTAGGTGTTTTAAGAATGACAGTAAAATTCATTGCATATTTCATTGGATATATCACAAGGCACTCAATTCTGCTATCTCTTCCTGAAACCAGGTCAAAACTTACTCTCTAAAGTAGTTATTGAGGAAGTAACATGTACCATCATTAATTACAAGGACAGGAAACTTGGTTAAAAGAATACTTTACTGAGATCGTCAGGTGAACTGCCCACACCCCCTCCCAAGTGTTACGAACTCTGATTCTTTTGCCACTTCCCCCAAGCCAACCCTTATCTCTGCCAAAGGAATAACTGCTTAAAGTGTCTGCCAGTGTGGGACTCTCTCAGAATGTCCAGTGACAGGGTCGGACAGAGTTAGCATGGTAAATATGTAAGATAGCTCGCTGAGCTGGAAGCTTTGTTTCCAGACATTTCGTCACCATGACTTGGTCACATCATCAGGGAGAGTCTCTGGTAAAACACTGGCGGTATGTCCCCACCTCTCTATTTATAGGTCTTGGTTTCTTAAGCTGGGTGATGTCATTTCTGGTTCTTTTTTTTAAAAAAAGAGGAAAATCACGCTAGGCAAATCTGCTGGGAGCTTTCAAGGATGTAACTTGCAAAGTTGATAAGCCAGTGGATGTGGACTTTCAAATGGTTTCTGATAAGGTCCCATATAAGAAACTGGCATGCATAATTAAAGCAGATATCACCTGGGTGTAGTGCACTGACATGGATACAGAACTGGTTGGCAGACAGAAAATAAAGTGTAGGAATAAATAGCACTTTTTTCCAAGTGATAAGCAGTGACTAGTCAGATACCACAGGGATTAGTGTTTGTCACAATACATATTCAGATGAGGGAACTAAATGTGATATTTCCAAGTATGCAGACCACATAAAGCACTGTGTGTGTTGTGTGTGGTGTGTATATATACACACGCGCGCATGCAAGCTTTGAGGAGGATACAGAGATGCTTCAGTGTGATTTGGAAACATTAAGTGAGTGGGCAAGTGCATGGCAGATGAAATGTAACATGGATAAACAGGAGGTTATTGATTTTGGTAGCAAAAACAAGAAAGCAGATGAATATCTAATGGCAATAGGTTGAGAAAAGGTGGGGTGCAGCAAGACATGCATGTCCTCATACAACAGTCACTGAAAGTAAGCATGCAGATACAGCAGGCGGTGAAGGTAGCAAGTGGAACGCTGGCTTTTACAGCAAGAAGATTTGACCACAGGAGCAGGGATGATAGCATAGGGGCTTGGTGAAACCACACCTAGCATACTGAGTAGCTTAGGTCTTCTTGTCTGAGGAAGATCTCCTTGTTCTGGCTACAGAGGGAGTGCAAAGGTTTGCCAGACTGATTATTGGAACAGCAAGACTGACACATGAATACATGCTCAATCAGTTATAACTAAATTCAATGGAGTTTAGAAGAATGAACATAGGGGAACTTCATAGAAATCTACAAAATTCTAAGATTATAAAGGGATCTTGATGAAATGGGTTCAATCTGAATAAATGAGGTATTAACATTTTGGTACAACAAACAATTAATGATAGGTCCTTGGCCTTATAGAACAGAGGGATATAGTGGTTCAGGTACATAATTCTTTGAAGTTTGTGCCACATATAGACAGGATGGTTAAAAAGGCATTTGACACGCTTGCCTTCATTGCTCGGTCCTTTGAGTATAGGAGTTTTGAGGTTGTACAGGACATTGACGAGGCCTTTTCTGGAACGTTGTGTCCACTTCTGGTCACCCAGTTATAGGAAGGATATTAGATGGTTCAGAAGAGATTTACCAGGAGGTTGCCAGGTATGAAAGGCTTGGGTTATAAAGAAAGGCTGAATAGGCTGGGACTTTTTCCACTGAAGTGTGGGAAGTTGAGAGGCAACCTTACAGAAGTTTATAAAATAATAAGAGGTTTCCATACCCGGCAACATCCTAGTAAATCTCTTCTGAATCCTCTCCAGCTTAATAATGTCATTCCTATAACTGGGCGACCAGAACTGGACACAGTATTCCAGAAGAGGCTTCACCATAGTTGACTTTTCTCTAGGATTGGGAATTTCAAGATAAGGGCATACATTTTAAGGTAAAAGGAGGGAGATTTTAAAAAACACACATGGTGCAATTTTTTTTAACATAGAGGGTTGTTTCGTGTGGAATGAATGTCCTGAGGAAGTGGTGGACATAGGTACAATTTCAACGTTTAAAAGGCGTTTGGATAAGTACACGAGTAGGAATGTTTGGATGGATAAGGGCCAGCAGCAGGCAAGTAGGGCTAATTTAATTTAGAACTATGCTCAGTAAGGGCTAGCTGGTCCGAAGAGTCTGTTTCTGTGCTGTGGGACTCTATGACTCTAAGATCATGATTTTCAATCTTCAGCAAGAACCTAATTTCAACTTCCATTCTGGAGATTGTGAAAATACTGCATTTAGGGTTTTCAGGATTTGACGGATTGCACCAAGGTTAATTTGGGCTTATGACCGAAATGTCGACTCTCCTCCTGGGATGTGCCTGACCAGCTGAGCTTTTCCAGCGCCACACTTTTTAACTCTGATCTCCAGCACCTGCAGTCCTCACTTTCTCCTAGTGCAAACACAGTAGGCTATCTATCTAACACAATAATGCTTTATACTAGATTGCGTATCTCTTTCCCATGCTTGTGCAACTAAAAATGTTTCTGAAACTAAAGTTTAATGTTTACTCTTTAACATAATTCAAGCTTGTGAGCAAAAACATTTGTGCCCAAAATGTATTTTTAAAAAGTTTTTTAAAAATATCAATAATTGTAACAAAGTAATTATTTATTTCACACAAACTCCTGGATTAGTATTTTCATTTTTTTTTAAATACAAGATTCTTGAAAAGAAAAGCGCTGAAAGGTTTGGTGCATCAAATGGTTGCAGTGCAAAGACAGGAGTAGAAACCAACCTCTTTCCAAGCTTGAGGAATATGAATACAGGAAATACAGCTGAATCAAATAATGGAATCCCATTGGGTAAAACAGGCTTGCAGTTATTGGCCTCCATATCTGTGTATGCAAAAAAGTAATATTGGTTGCTCATTAGCCTCACATACACCAGCAGTACAGTGAAAATCAAACACATTTTGATTACTACTTGAATCAAAACCAATTTTATTTCTAGCATACAGTACCTGCCATCAAAACCGGTCATACTGCTTCTGTCACATTTTGAAAAATGGATGAATGTATTATTTTGCAATGCACAGTATATTCACAATATTGTTAAACAAACAGTATTGGCAGCACGGTGGTTCAGTGGTTAGCACTGCTGCCTCACAGCGCCAGGGCCCTGGGTTCAATTCCTGCCTCGGGCAATTGTCTGTGTGGAGTTTGCACATTCTCCCCACGTCTGCGCAGGTTTCCTCCGGATGCTCCAGTTATCACCCACAGTCCAAAGGTGTGCATGCTACATGAATTGACCACGCTAAATTGTCCGTAGTGTTAAGTGCATTAGTTAGGGGTGACTGTAGGAGAATGGGTCAGTGTGGACTTGTTAGGTCGAAGGGTCTGTCTCCACACTGTAGTGATTCTAATCTAATCTAAAAAACAAAGTAGCAAGAAATTCAAACTGACATCAACAAATCTTTCATGCAATCATTGCTACAGAACTCTCCTTGTGACAATGATTTATACAAAGAATGATTTTTTTTTTGTTCACATTACAATGTTGAATTCTCCCTTTTCGTCCTTCCAAATAGATGCACCTTGCATTTAGACAGCAGCTATCACAATCCTAGAATGTCATCTCAGTCAGTCAATTCTTCATTTTTGAAGCATCATCACTTGCAATGCAAGAAATGTGGTAACCAATTTGCAGATTTCCAACCAATGATGACGACAGTGGGTAATGTTATTGCACATGTCACCCAAAACAAGACAATGAAATTAATCATCACCGTTGCTTTTCTGCACATCACATGTTTCTTGTCCCATCTAGGGAGGTATATTGCTCACAAATACAGCCTTAAAACTTGCCCTGGAGTCCTAGCCAATATTTATCCCTCAAATCAACACCACTGAAGCAGTTTCACTGGTACTGCTGTTTGTGGCTGCTGCAAGATGCCAACTTATCCACAGCATATTCAGCATTATGACAGTGCCAACATTTCAAAAGTACTTAATTGGCTGAAAAAGTACTTTGGAGCATTCTAATGTCATGAAAGGTGCTAAATAAATACAAGGTTTTTTAAGCAGAGAAATTTGAGATGAAAAGACTGGTGTGCATGCAGACCATTTAATTAAAATCTGTAGAGATTTTGCTTTCAATTTCAGATTGTAATAAGTGAATATAAATTCCACCTACTTCTGTGGGATTTGAACCAGAGTCCCTGAAATATTATCACAGGCCTCTGGAATACTGGTACAGTTATTTAATGCTGCTACTATTTCCCAAAGTGTTGAAAGAGAGCATGATATAGCAAACTTTAATTTGGAGATGCCGGTGTTGGACTGGGGTGTACAAAGTTAAAAATCACACAACACCAGGTTATAGTCCCACAGGTTTAATTGGAAGCACATGAGCTTTCAGAGCAGCGCTCCTTCATCAGGTGGTAATAGAGGGCTCAACACTAACACAGAATTTATAGCAAAAATTTACAGTGTGATGTAACTGAAATTATACATTGAAAAATTGATTGTCTGTTAAGCCTTTCATCTGTTAGAATTCCATGACAGTTTCACTTCTTTCATGTGTAAATCACAAAACCTTTTTTTAAAAAGGTTGCATTCTCAGGTTAGCTGTTAACAATGGTGATAGCAGATCTGAGCAGATCTGGTGCACACGTAGGTCTTGTCCATAGAGGATAGCTGTTTTAATATGTTTTGGGTGGAAGCTGGAGAAGTGTAGCATTGTGAGGTTGTCTGTGGGTTTGCGGTAGAGTGTGGTGCTGAGGTGTCCATCCTCGATGGAGATGCATGCGTCCAAGAATGAGGCAGATAGTTGAGAGTAGTCCATGGTGAGTTTGATGGTGGGATGAAACTTGTTGATGTCACTGTGTAGTTTTAATCAGTGAATCCTCGCCATGGGTCCAGAGGAAGAAAATGCCATCAATGTACCTGGTGTATAATGTTGGTTGGAGATCCTGTGCATAAAAATGTTGGCATATTGGGGTGCAAATTTGGTCCCCATGGCTGTTCCATGTGTCTGGATGAAGAATTGGTTGTCAAAGGTGAAGACGTTGTGATCAAGGATAAAGCGGCTGAGTTGTAGGATGGTGTTTGGAGATGGGCAGTGTTGGTGTTGAGTACTGAGGCTGTTGCCGCGATGCCATCATTGTGGGGGATGCTGGTGAGAGTGCAGAAACATCCATTGTGATGGGGAATATTCCCAGTTCGAATGGTCCGTGGGTGCTGAGTTTCTGTAAGAAATCCGTAGTATCACAACAGAAGCTGGAGATCCCTTGTACATTAGGTTTCAAGATGCCTTCTACATAGCCAGAGAGATTCTCACATAGGGTCCCACTGCCCGACACGATGGGACGTCCTGGTGTGTTGGCTTATTATACCTTTGGAAGGCAGTAGAAGTCGTCTACACGAACAGTATGTGGGATCAGGCCAGGTAGGGAACTCTGAAGGACTGGATCCAAAGTTCTGATCAGTGTGTTTACTTCATGGGTGCGTTCTTTGGTCGGATCAGCTGGTAGTTGCCTGTAGTGTTCCTGGTTGTTCAGTTGTCTGTACACTTCCTTGCAGTAATCTGTTCTATTCTGAATGACAATGATTCCTCCTTCATCTGCTGGTTTGATGACAATGTTGTGATTGATTTTGAGAGCCTGGATGGCATTGCATTATGAATGGATGATGTTTTGCACTACCTTGTGGGTATGGCTGGTGAATCCCACACTCACATGCACCCCCTCACAGACGTAAGACACTCTGCACTCACTATACACACACATACACTTTCTCACACTCAACCCCAACCCAGACAGACACACACACACACAAAACAGACACAGACCCACATGCACACGTTGTATTTTGTGGGGTGAATTTCTACTTGCAGAGTTACATTGTACTTTGCTCAAAAACTGCATGCATTCACGTAGAACTCCGTTATCTCACTTTTTGGATTAGAATCAATCATGGCATAGACAGTGAACACAGGGGGCTAACACCTTCAACATATTGTCTAGCTATCACCATTGTTAACAGCTAACCTGAGAATGCAACCTTTTTAAAAGAAGGTTTTGTGATTTACACATGAAAGAAGTGAAACTGTCATGGAATTCTAACAGGTGAAAGGCTTAACAGACAATCAATTTTTCAATATATAATTTCAGTTACATCACACGTAAATTTTTGCTATAAATTCTGTGTGTTAGGATTGAGCCCTCCACTATCACCTGATGAAGGAGCAACGCTCCGAAAGCTAATGTGCTTCCAACTAAACCCATTGGACTATAACCTAGTGTTATGCGATTTTTAACTTCATAGCAAACTATTATCCTTATTGATTAATATGCAAATTCAAACAGTTATATTTACATATTTAAATGTATTCATAGAAATGTAAATATGCTTACACATCAATACTTGGATGAAAAATTATATCTACTCCTACACAGTTGATAGAGACACCGTTTTAATTAAATCGCAAATATTTTACAATACAGTACTTTATGAGTGATCTGGAAGATGCGAAGTACTCCTCCTTCTTCTGTACTCAAACTTCACTTTATAAACTGAAAAATCATTGTTTGCCCTGGGCTTTAATATCATCATAATCATCACAAGTGGCAATTTATCATTGAAAAGCATAATAAAACATCCTAAAGTACTTCACAGGACTGTTGTTTGACAAAAATTTGATACAATGGCAGGTGATCAAAAGCTTGGTCAAAGTAGCAGATCTTCAGGAATAATTGAAGATTAATTTGGATTTATATGTTTAATGTCAATAGGGAGCAAGGGAGAAGTATTACAAAGTGGGGATCTTCAACATCCTGCACCAGATGGGTTGGATCTGATCTTGACCCCATAATTCTAAGGCATTCTCAAACTGAGGTACACAGAGACCTTCTAAGGGTCTGCAAATGATGGAGATGGGAGCAGGTTGTGATTAGTGAGTGCAGGTTGAGATGGTCACCTTGCTTCAGAGGACCTGCATATAAGGTGGGGCACAGTGGTGGTCAAGATCATTAGGGTGAGCTGCAATCACCAATCATGCAGGTAAACACAGCCTTACTCAAGAAGAGGGCTTTCAAAAAAAATGGTAAATATACTCTTCTCTACAAGCAGTCCATTGGAATTAAGGCTGACTTGCTTCCACTCAGTTCGACAAGCTCTGAGATGGCTGATAAGACAACTCTTGATCAGCATTGACTCTGCTTTCTCTCACAGGTGCTCCCAGACCTGCTGAGCTTTTCCCAGTAATTTGGCATTCCTGGGTTTGCAGAGTCAACATTTCCAGTTCAGGGACCCTTCTTCAGTATTATGAACAGCAGTGCAGTTGGCCTTTGAAGGGTTGGGTAGATACAAATTATTTATCCTACAAACATCTTAACTTGCCAAACATTATACAAAACTCGTCAGCGACAAGCAGGCAAATCCATCCCGATGGCTACAGTTAAAAACATTGTGAAAAACTCTCACATTACACAGTTTAATGATTTATCCGAGACTGTTAATCCAGTTGAAAAGGGAGCCCTTCGACCTCAAGAGGATAGAGAATCTCTAGCACAAGGCAGAGGGCAGCCTAGCTGGAGTGACACTCTCTGATGGGAGTTGTGGCCCTACCTGAAAGTTGTTGAAGAAAGGTTCGGCCCACAGTACCAGGGTCCTGGCGCTCACTATACTGAGCCTCTCCAGGACAGGAAAGATCACGCTGCCCGTGAACCAGTACCTGGTAACCAAGGGGATGCTGCGGTACCACTCGCCCAGGCCACTGTCCGCCATCCTAACCCGGAGCGAGGGGAGGAAACCAGCCGGTAAAACCTTCCCCCTTCTCTCTCTCTCTCTGCACCTTCCCCGGACACAGAGCAACAAACGCCACACTCCCAACTCTCCGCTGACTAACCTGACAGCCCAAGGGCTGCTGGGAAAACCGGCACGCACTTCCAGTGACGTGGCTGCACCACGAGCCTCCAGCTCACTGCTTCCGGGTGACTGAGCAATCAGCTGCTCTGGATTGTTACACTGAGTCTACACAGCAGCAGGGTGTTCAGCATGTATCTCAAACCTCTTACGTTTGCAAAGTTTCTGTTAGCAGGTTTTGTATATATAGAGATAGATTTTTTAAAAAAGCTATACTCACAGATTTGGAGGTTCCAGTGTTGGACTGGGGTGTATGAAGTTAAAAATCACACCACACCAGGTTGTAGTCTAACATATTTATTTGTAAGCACTAGCTCTCGAAGCGCTGCTCCTTCATCCACCTGAATGAATAAACCTGTTGGACTACAACCTGGTGTGGTGTGAATTTTAACTTTATACACACAGAGAAGCGGGAATAGCCATTTGACCCCACAAGCATGCTCTGCCATTCAATATGACCATGGCTGATGATTCAGCTCAATACCCTAATCCCGCCCACTACTCATATCTCCCTTTAACTACAAGAGTTACCTCCTTCTTGAAAACACAATGTCTTGGCCTCAACCACTTTCTGTGGCAGTGAATCCGACAGGCCCTCTGCTCCATGGGTGAAGCAATTTCTCCTCATCTCGGTCCTAAAAGGTCAACCCTTCATCCTTAAACTATGACTCCTGGTTCTGGACTCTCCCACCATAGGGCACATTCTTCCTACATCTAACCTGTCTAGTCCTCTTAGAATTTTACAGGTTGCTATGATTCTAAACACCAATCCTAACCAACTCAGTCCTCATACAACAGTATTGCCATTCCAGGAATCAATCTGGTAAACTTTCCCTGCACTCCATCTGCAGCAAGAACATCCTTTCTCAAATAAGACCAGAACTGACTACAAATCCCAGGTGTGGCCTCAGCAATAGCCTTTCAGTCAGGCATCCTTATTCCTGTACTTGAATCCTTTTACGATAAAGGCCAACGTATAGATTACTTGTTTGCCTGCGAAACTTGTGCACTTATTTAAGTGACTGGTGCACTAGGACATCCAAGTCTTGTTAAATGTTCACCTCTGAATTTACAGCCATTCCCAGTTTTGTGACTAGAGTGGATAACTTCAAATTTATCCACATTATAATGCATCTGCAATACATTTGCCCATTCACTCAGCCTGTCCAAATCAGACTGCAACATCTTTGCATCCACCTCATAACTCTTCCACTCAGCTTTGTCTCATCAGCAAAATTTGAGATATTACATATACTATATGTAATATAAATAGATGGGGTCCTAGTACAGATCTCTGCAGTACCCCACTAGTCACTGCTCAATGTTTATAGGGTTTTTGTGACTTTAAACTTTAAACTTAGTTTGAATGACCAAATGGGTGAAGCAACCTGTGAACTGTAATGTATCAAAAACATTTGCCTTCTACAGCACCTTCACGGCCCAATCCCAATGCATTTCATGATCATCAAGGTAGTTCAAAAGTGTCGTTATTGTGGGACAGGAATTGTAAAATCATCACTGAAAATCAGCTTAGCTGGGAGACACATGTTGTTTATATACTTGACATCAGACTCCCAAACACATTCTCTACTCAGAAATTAGACATTCCATGAAATGCACCAAGAAGGCAGGGGAAATGCTGTCATCAAAGCATCCTTGAAGGAGTCAGACATCCCAACCAACACAATGTCTCTAGTCTGTGTTTAATTATAATGGAAATGGTTCATTCAGGAAGGCACCAAATAGATTTAAACATTTTGATGGAGTCTCACAAAGATAAAATCAAGGCATCAGCAAACTTATCAGCCATCTTAGAAATGAACAAAATGGAGAGAATTCAAGTCATTAAAAACAGAAAGTGCTTGTACCTTGCTAAATTATAGGAAATCCTTCCCATTTACCCAAAGATCTTATGCGAACCCAAAATTGGGTGATCCAGTTACACAAAGACTCATGGCCCAGAGTAGATGTGACCTTTGAATTAAAATGCAGCCAGAAAATGAGTAAGTAAGCTGCTTTATTGAAATGATTCAAGTATAAATACTGAAAATAAAAATCATCAAGATAAACTTTGTCATTGTCTCATTACTATTTTGGCGATTGAATGTATTTTCTGCCTTGCAACAGGAGCTACACTTCAAAAAGTACTTCATTGGCGGAGAAAAAAATTGGCAGTATCTTTAAACACAATTTTCCTTCCCATCAACTTCCCTTATCAAACCAACTCCGAAAACTACAATTCCCAGAAATAAAAATTGAAACTGCTGGAAAAACTTAGTTGGTCTGACAGCATTCATGGACAGAAAGCATTCCTGAAGAAGGGATCATGCCCGAAACGTCGATTCTCCTGCTCCTTGGATGCTGCCTGATCTGCTGTGCTTTAACCAGCAACACATTTTCAACTGTGATCTCCAGCATCTGCAGACCTCATTTTTTACCTGGAGAGAAAACAGTTAAACTTGCTTCAGAACTACAACTCCCAGCATGCGCCGCAGACGGTAAACGTAGTGATGTCACTTCCTCCACGACCGGGTTTTACGACAGAGAATGTTCGTTATTTTAAGGGGTTTGTTCCGTTGAAGTGTTTCGAATTTGTAAATTGGATTCTGGTTTAATGTGTCTGTTTTCTAGAGAACCTTTCCGTTTGGAGGGCAGTTAAGTATTTTGCAGATGAGGTGATGAGGTGACAGTGACGGAAAGTTTGAATTTGCCGCCGAGCTGGTTGCCGCCCTGATGCAGATCAGCGACATCGGAGCCCGGCCCCAGGGCAAGATCTGGCACCGAAGGCCCAACCCCTCAGCAACCGACAGGTAACATGATCCTTGTCTGCCATTTACAGCAAAAACACCTATTCGACTGTAGGAGGCATCAGTGTGGGATCTCTCTCTCCTGTTTGACTGTGGCAGGCATCAGTGCACTGTGTGGGATCTCTCCCTCCTGTTCTACGAAGGAAGACATCAATGCAGTGTCTGAGACTTCCCCCCCCCCCCCATCTCCCCTTCTGATTGTGACAGGCCTCAGTGCTGTGCTTGGAATGCCCCCCTGACCCAGTCAGTGGCACATTACTTTGTCCCCTTCTCCCTCCCTCCCTCACAAGTAGCTCCAGGACCTCACTATTAATAGTTCCACAGATAATGGTCTCATGCTATGAAACTCCCCGAACGGGTACATTCAGACTAGCAGCCTCAACTCCAATGGTGTGTTCTGTCACTTAGCGCCAATGTATTTAAACCATACGATGTTAAATTGGAGGTGGAATTCAGAAAGGAGAGCTCTGCTTGATTAACCCTTCTTCCTCCCATACATCCTGTAGACCAAGAAATGACAGTTTGTGTCTCATCAAGGTCCCAATGACGATCAGCTCATATAACAGAGATATCAAACCAGGGCCTTCTATGACCTTTCTGTATCCTTAACCCATGGAGTGTACCAGCAGGTTTTAACAATTTTGTAATAATAGATTTAGCCGACTGCTTAACTGCACAGCTTTTGTTTAAAATGTAGATGCCATTTCTTTTATTAATTTGTTATGTATAATGTAAATCACATGCCTCAGTCCCATCCTTTATGTCAATGATGTTTGCACGATTTTAAGGGCTTCAGCAGTGTTTCTAAAATCTTTCCCTCCAAGATGGTAAACTTCTGAAACAGCTTGTATAAAGCTATTGTTTTTAAATTACTCTTTCAATCCTGTTGCAATGCCCCTCAAATTAGTGAAACTTTGATATCCAACATTTTGCTGGTAAACAGTATCAAGCCACGTAAGTCTGGTGCTCGAATTGCATAATAAAAATCAACTTTTCTATTCACCACCTCAAGAAGATGAGAAATCAATTTGTGTAGGTGTTAAAATAATCTATGTTGAAATCTCTCCAGTTCTTGAGATTTCAACATGTTTAGTTAACATATGATTTTGTCAGAATATGGCATACCAAGTCAGCAAGGTCTTTAACCAGGTCCCACATGGGATACTGATAAAGAGCTGAAAAGTATGTGACTCAGATTCAACTTATAAAATTACTCTAAAATTTGCTTAGTGGAGGATGCAGCGTGCTGGTAGAAGGCTGTTCGTTTGATGGGAAGCTGATGCCCAGTGGTGGGTCAAAGGGATCAGTGCTGGGTCCGTTGTTGTTTATATACCTTGAACAATGTAGATAAGCTTGCAATGGTGGTTGGGAGGGGGGGGCAGAATGATAAATAATTAAGAAAGCAGCTGTATTCTCCTTTAGTTGAAGGCTCAATAACAAAAGTGCACAATTACAATATGGAATGCAAGAGGTTTAGGAGGGATTTCAGTCAATATTCTTTCACTTTGAGGGTATTGGGGTCTGGAATGCACTGCCTGGGAGGTAGCCTCAGCTTTAAAAAAGTATTTGGATGAGAATTCAAAATGTCATAATATTCAAGGCTGTGGACCTTGTGCTGGAATTGGGCATAGTATTAACTTAGTGTAGTTTTAACAGTACATGCTCACTGGGCTGAAAGGCCTCTTCTATACTGTTCTATAATTCAAGTCCTGCAAAGAATAGTACAGGAATATGCCCTTTGGCCTACAAAGTCTGTGCTGACACATGACGCCTTTTTAAACTGAAAGCCTTTTGTCATCTATATCCCTCAATTCCCTACCTATATATATTTATTGAGGTGTTCCTTAAAAATTGCTGTTGTATCTGCATCTTCAATCTCCTCTGGTAGCAGTTTCCAGGCATGTACCACTCTCTGTGTAAAAAAATTAAAAATGCCTTTCACTTTTCCTCCTTTAAACTTTCCCCTTTTAACCTTAAACTTATGTGACCTAGTAATTAATGTTTCTACCCTGGGGAAAAAGCCTACTCGCAGAGGGCTTCAGAGAACACCTCCGGGACACCTGCACCAACCAACCCCACTGCCCCATGGCCGAACACATCAACTCCCCTTCCCACTTCACAAAGGGCATGCAGGACCTGGGCCTTCTCCATCGCCACGCCCTTATCACCCGATGCCTAGAGGAAGAACACCTCATCTTTTGCTTCGGGACCTTCCAACCCCATGGCATCAAATGGATTTCACCAGTTTCCTCATCCCCCCCCCCCCATCTTATCCAACCTTCCAGCTCAGCACCGCCTTCATGACCTGTCCCACCTGTCCATCTTCCTTCCCACCTATCCACTCCACCCTCCCCTCCGACCTATCACTTTTACTCCCACCTCCATCCACCTATTGCACTCTCAGCTACCTTCCCAGCCTCATTCCTGATGGAGGACTTTTGCCTGAAATGTCGATTTTCTTGCTCCTCGGATGCTGCCTGACCTGCTGGCTTTTCCAGCACCACTCTCTTGACTATAATCTCCAGCATCTGCAGCCCTCACTTTCGCCTAAAAAGATTCGGACGATCCATTCTATCCATGCCTCTCATAATTTTGTAAAATCTATTAGGTTACCATTTAGATCCTGACACTCAAGTGAAAACAAACCAAGTTTGTCCAGTCTCTCCTTATAGATAATAACCAGGCAACATCCTGGTAAATCTTTTCTGTACCAGCTCCAAATTTTACTATAATTTAACACTTTCTAGAATGTAGTCTAATTTTCAGCTGCAGCTCATGCCCTTTCTCTGTGTCTGTTAATCATGCATTTGAGACACTTATCCAAATCTGTTAAATTATATGTATTATTTGACTAAATGTTTACATGTCTTGACATATTTTATGTTCTAATATTCTGAAAACTCCCCTTTCATTTTTCTAATAGTGATCCCATGTCTGTGTCCTGTTCTTCCTCCTTTTCCATGCAATGGATAGAGTATATATTCTCCCCACCCAAAAGAAATGAATTGTTGACCAAGAAAAATTTCAATTAGGATAATATATGTGTGATGGTACTCTTAATTTCTAAAAGTTTTGTTGACTTGAAAATGGAGTCGCGGGTAGATAGGATAGTGAAGAAAGAGTTCGGTATGCTTTCCTTTATTGGTCAGAGCATCGAGTAGAGGAGTTGGGAGGTCATGTTGCGGCTGTACCAGACATTGGTTCAGCCAATTTTGGAATATTGTGTGCAATTCTGGTCTCCGTCCTGTCAGAAGGATGGTGTGAAACTTGAAAGAGTTCAGAAAAGATTCACAAGGATTTTGCCAGGGTTGGAGGGTTTGAGCTACAGGGAGAGGCTGCATAGGCTGGGGCTGTTTTCTCTGGAGCCAGGACTAGAGGGCAGAGGGGAACAATTTGAAAGTAACCTAAGGGACAACTTTTTCACACAAAGGGTGGTGCGTGCCTGGAATAAGCTGCCAGAGGAAGTGGTGGAGGCTGGTACAATTACAACATCTAAAAGGCATCTGAATGGGTATATGATTAGAAAGGGTTGAGAGGGATATGGGCCAAGTGCTGGCAAATGGGACTAGATTAGTTTAGGACATCTGATCGGCTTGGACAAGTTGGACCAAAGGGTCCTGCTGTACATCTCTTGACTCTATGACTGTTTCATTGGAAATGAGTCAGTGGTGTTCAGATTGGTCCTGACAATTGTGGAATCTTAAAATTAATGATGGGAGCAGACCTGGTTTGCTGAAGTTTCACTGAATAAAGGAAATACACAGAAATGTCAGATTTGTCCCAATAGCTCATATGGTCAGCTGAAAACAATTTGCTGCTCATAGCTGTAAGAATGTTAAAAAATATTGTGATTTTGATTTTTTTTTCAACTTTTTAAGATCCATATCTCTCTGTTTTTGGGCAGCATCATAGTTAATGTTACTCATAGTGCAGTGGGCTATCACTCAAAGACGATTCGATTTCTTCATGTTGCATTTGATGCTGTAGGAGAAGCTTTTCTTGCTGGTGATCACCAGGGCAACATCTATCTCTTTGACTTGAGCAGGAATAGGTAAGTCACTGATTGCTTTGCTAACATTCACAGATAATAACTTCTCAACTAGTTCAGATACACTATGATACGTGTCCAGGGCAGGTAGAACTTTCTAACCCAGAGGCAGGGAAACCACTATTGCACCACAAGATTCATATAATTGTATTGTAGATATTTTTAATCAACCAATTCAGGCATGTTGTGACTCAGCACTGGAGCAGGTAGAATGTGAACCTGAACCACTACCACCACAACAGAAGAGCTTTATTTTAATGATTTGTTCTTTTACAAAACATAACCAAACACTTGTACAGTCGGTTGGCAATAAATAAGTCAAGTCCAGATTTAAACCTGGGACAGCTTGCGTAATCATTGTATGACACATTCCAAAATGCGACTCAAACCAATAACTAACTGTGGAATTAGATTATTATAGATATTTTTAATCAACCTGTTCAAACATGTTTTCACACACCTCTGGATCAGATAGGACTTGAACTCATGCCTACTGGTTCAGATGTAGGGCCACTATTACAACACCACAAGTGCCCAATGTTAATATATACTTGCCTTGTTTACATCTCCATTCAGTGGCATTCCTACTTTTAGCTGTTTAGCCTCTAGACTCTGGAATTTCTTCATCAAATCTCTTTCTCTCTATTTCTTTTTAAGACACTGCTTGAAAAGGACCTATTTCATTAATTTTTGGTTACTGTCTTAATAGCTGCCTACATGACTGTGTACTAAATTCTGTTTCTGTGAAGTCCCTTGGAATATTTTACAACATTAAAAATGCTGTATAAATGAAAGTTGTAATCCCAATAACCTTTAGATCATTTTTGATCCAAAACTATTAAGGGAAGTACACTATCCAGATAAAAGTAAGAATGGTTCATAATTCAAGAAAAGAATGTAGCAGTAGATTAGCCAGCAGTGTGATGTGAAGTATTAAATCATTTTGAGACTTTTGTTTTAAATCTTTTTGCAAGCAGCCTACTTTCTCTTCTTTCTTCTACTCTGCCCCTTCCCATAATCCTTGGATATTGAAATTATCTATTATAGCTGCAGTGCTGAGGTAAAACTAAGGACCAAACTTGCTGTTTTCTCAATGTGCAGACTATTTCACCAGGCAGTAACATTTTCTACTGAGCTGTGGGGCATTTGTCAACAATGAGTTGATCAATATGATTAAATCTGCCCATAATGTTAATTAAATAACTAGGAATAAAGATGTTTTTGAGGGAAGAAACTAAACGTTGGGTGCATCTCACATAAGTTTTGTGAAGTTCTACTTAATTATACAAACTATACAGATGTTCTGTCAAGAGCAAGTATAATCACCAGTGATGTAAGTTAGAAAGCATGCATTATTGGACCATGAAATGCAGATATATTCATGTCTTTTTTTCAAAAATGTTATAAATGGTGGCTGTAAAGATACTATTTTAGTGCAGTTTGGTTTTGAAATTGATTAGCTGGTAGAAGGAGGTTGTGGGTGATGGGTATGTAGAATGGATAGATGTTTGGCTATAATCATTTCAGCACATTGATTAAATATAGACTGAGTCACTTGCATATGGTACTAGATTCTAAGCAAGACGGTAATGATGTATTCTTCATAGAGGAGGGATGACTGTTATTTCTTTTTTTGTTTCCAAGCAATTCCACTCCAAAGTTCCCCAATTCATGACACTCAATTGTTAGTCAATGTCACAAACATATTAAATCAATAAATTATGTTGTTTGAGCATTATGAGAGGTTATTCACAGTAATATTAATGTTTGTTATTGTTTCATAGCTTTAAACTTGTGCAGCGCACAGGGCAGGCATGTACAGCATTGGCTTTCAATCTCCGAAGGAAGACAGAATATTTGGTTGCTCTGGCAGATTACTCCTTAAAATGTTTTGATACAGGTACAATAAAGTTAATAATAATTATTGGAGAATCAATTAATTGCTTTACCTGTGGAGAGTTTCTGTTTTGACAATCGCTAAAGATCAACCATTCAGATTGAACCATATAAAATAGCCAGGGAAAATTAATTAGTAAAACAACGATTAATAAAACAATATAGGTCTATTGAATAGTGCTCAAAATACACAAGGCAGTGGTTGAATTTGCTTCAGAAGTCTCCAAAATGCAGAGCAATATTCAATCACAGTAAAGAAACGTCTTCCCATGAGTAGAATGGACAGAATCTCTGAGGACCTGTTCCTCTAACCGTGTGAATCTATTACAGAAAAGTAATACTGAGAGGGAAGCACTCTGTGATTGGAGGAGCAGGGAGTAAAGAAAGGAAAATAAGCAAGTAGACAGGAAATTCTTTTGCTGCCAATGAAAAGTATTGCCAGCAGGAGGCAGAAGCTCTTTCCTGCAGGGAAACGTTCTGCTGAGGGGAAAGAAAGAAGGGGCAAGGGAAGAGGAGTGGGGCTGCAATGGTGAGAGTGGGGTTGAAATGAGGGGATTGGGGAAGGAATGAGACAGCAGAGGGGCCCAGGAGAGGGGGAAGATGCTTTGAAGAAAGGCAGGGATAGGAGAGTGACTACTCAATTGGGGGAAGAGTAGAGACTGCAAAGGAGAGAGATTAGTATTAAACCTGTCAACAAAGTAATACTCCCCAGGAAATGTTGAAAGCACTAAGGTTATGAATTATTTGTAAATTAATGTTTAATCTTATTTTCAACTACATGTTTTTGTATAATGTAGTGAAGTGTAGTAGATGTTATTGTAATGAACGCTATATCACTTATTAAATTTAAATCTGAGTTTGAGATCTCCGATTAAGTAAAACCCTCGCACTCATTCATGGGAAGTGGGTTGCACCAGCAAGACCAGAGTTGATTGCCCATCCTTAATTGCCCTTGAATTGCATTACTTGCCAGGCCATTTCAAGTGCAGATAAGAATCATCCACATTAATGAGGATCTGGAATTGTATCTAAGCCAGATCAGATCAGGAAAGAAAATCTCATTCTCAAAGGACATCAGTGAACCAAATGGAATTTTACATATTTTCATGGTCAATGTTACTGAGATTAATTTTCAATTCCAGAATTGTTAATTGAATGTAAATTTCATTGGCTGCAGTGGAACCCCTGTTCCCAGACTAATATTCTGAGTTTTTGGATTAGTTGTCCATTGTTTTTAGTCAATATTCTGTTGTCTCCTGTGCCTGCATTAATCTTCAGCTTTGTGCATTTTTTCGTAGAAACACTATAGCTATGAACTCATCGGTTTGTAGATGGTGTATTAAGAGTCTTGGGGTTTTTTGTGTGTAAGTGTATGTATCAATTATTTTGAAAATAAAAAGTTGTTAGTTGAAAGTTGTTAACTTTTGCCTGTTGTCGTGTTCCAATTTAAATGTCTAAAGAATTACACTTTCTTTGTGTATGTATCTTTAGGTTTAATGGAGTTGATATTTGTTGACAACACTGATTAATGTTTTTACTTTTCCTGAAAATAAAAAAAGATAGCCATCGAAAACCATCTTAGTGTCCTCAGGAAATAAAAATTGTACCTTTATCTGTAAAGCTTCAAGTAGTTCATAGTTAATTTATGCATTTCATTACAACTCATTACATAAATGAGTATATAGGTATGAGTATAAATGAGGTATATAGATATATTGATTTTCTGGATTGTACTGAGTTAGCTAGATCATAACTAAGCAATGATGGGTTTTTACAATTGCCTTTGAAAGCCCAACTTTGGTGTGTGGGTGGTAGATAGTGGCACGGTAGAATCAGAATCTAATTCATACCAATGTTGAGGGACTTTTTAATTTGCTTGTGAGATATGGGTATCACTGGCTAGCATTTATTATTGTCCCTAGTTGGTGATGGTGAGCTGCCTTCTTGAGATGCTGCAGGCCATATGCAGTAGGTTTACCCACATTGCTTTCAGGGAGGGTATTTCAGCGTTTTAACCCAGTGAAGGAATGGAGACATATTTTTGAATTAGGATGGTGAATGGCTTGGAAGGGAATGGCAGGTGGTGATGGTCCCAATTAACTGCTGCCCTCATCCTTCTGGATGGAAGTAGACATGGGTTTGGAATGTGCAGTCTCAGGTGAATTGCTGAAGTGCAACTTGTAGGTAATACACACTTGCTACTGAGAATCTGTGATGGAGGGAGTGGTTGTTTTTGGATGTGAATGTTTGCTGGAAGCACATTGATGCCAATGTCCATTGAAGGGCTCAGCTCTTTTTCTCCTTTTGCTTGTGCAGCATTCAGCACTCACTGTCGAGGCTTACCTGTAAATTTGATCATTGGGGTAAGGTGACAAAAGATAAACAGCACTCATGGAATTATATCACAGCACTTAAAGATATGAAAACAATTTAGATTTACATAGCACCCTTAAAATAATAAAACATTCTAATGTGATCACAGGAGCGTTTTAAAACAAAGTGTGGCACTGAACTACATGAAATGTTAGACCACGAGACCAAAGACACAGGAATGTTTCAAGGAGGAAAATAAGGTGAAGAGACAGAGAGGTTTGCGGAGGATTTTTCTGAGTTGGGGGCCTAAGCAACTCAACTCACTGCCAACAGTGGTGGAGCAATTATAATTGGAAATGCATTAAAGGAGCAGATATTTCAGAGAGTTGTATTGTTTGAGGAGAATGCACAAACAGGGAAGGCCAAGTCCATTGGGGGATTTGAAAACATGTTTGAGAATATTAAAAATGTTGCTTGACTCTGAGCACATGGGTAATAGGGAAACAGTACTCTGTGGAAATAAAGCATACTTCACATTTACAGAGAATAAAATGCAGTGACCAGACTGGAGTGCATTGAAATAGTCAAGTTGAGTGACAGTGAAGGATTTCTCAGCAAAGCTTAGATAGAAGTAAAGTTGGATTATGTTCTAGAGGTAGAAATAGGCTGTTTTAGTGACAGCATTAACATAGCTTCGTCTTGGAGTCAAATGTCATATCATGGCTGTAAACATACTGGCTCAGACCATTGCCAGAAAGAGGGATGGAATTGGTGGGTTGGAAACAGTTTGGGTGGGAATGAAAAGCCTTAATTTAAGTTTTATCAGTTTTACATTAGATGTAATTTTGCTATCCAGTATTAGTTGTCAGATAAATAGTTTATTAACTTTGCAAATGTGAATGAGTCAAAAAAGTGGTAGTGATGTAGAGCTGAATGTTGTTAGTATACATGAAGATGATGTGAGGGAAATAAAATATTTCAATTAAGTTGTTCCATTTATTAGAAGAATACTGTAGTAGACTGTCACAAAACAGTTATCGTTTAAATAGGTTGTAGTACAATCTTAGCCAAATAAATATACACCACAATTTGTTTTACTCTTCATTACAGACTTCTCATACTCAAGCGACTGCAAGAGAATGAATTTCACTTGTTTTTAAACAGATAATTGGTTCTCACTAAATTGCTGCCTTAATTAGTTATAATTTGGGTTTGTGTCACTTTGGTTAATAGTTTGTTTTCAGTTAACCGCTGGTATTGTTGTCAAACTTGAAATCAGCAAGTTGACATGAAATGACTTGTGAAGGTCCTTGTGGCAGATTCACAATGATGAAGGACTTTTGAGTTTTGTGAAAAACCAACTAGTGTTTTGAACTCCTCTGTTTAATGGGCAGAAAGCAAAGAGCTTGTGAGTTGGATGAGGGGTCATGAGTCTGCGGTTTCATGCATTTCTGTTCATGGATCTGGAAGATATGCTATCACTACATCATCTGATACAGCACAACTCTGGGACTTGGACACATTCCAACGAAAAAGGAAATTGAATGTACACTTGTCAGTCGGCATTCAGAAGGTTAGTAAATAATCTTAAAATAGAAACGATTTGCATTTTTGAGCGAACGAGTTCCATAACATTTTTCGTTGTGTCTGCCACACTGTTTTATGATGCAGGAAACCCAGAGGATGTTTTCTCATTCTGGTTCAGGGAGTACTTATGATCCATACTCTCCAGTCAACCCCACCTTCTGGTTGCCATCCATTTGAACTCCCCCTCCCACTCCCCTGACAACATGCCCATCCTGGGCCACCATCAACATGAGACCACACGCAAGTAGCAGGAAGAACACCTCATCTCCTGCCTCAGGAACTTACAACCATACGGCCTTAATGTTGAATTCGCCAGCTTCCAAATCTCCACCCCATCCTCAACCTCACCCTACCTGTCCAACTTCCTTCCCACTTAACGCTCCACCCTTCCCACAGTCCAGTCACAGCCACCTTCTATCTGCATCCATCTATCACCATCCCACTTGCCTTTACCCCAGTCCCACCCTCTACCTGTTTTTATTTTGCGCCCCCCCACCCCGCCACCCACCAGTTCTGATGAAAGGTTCTGACCTGAAATGCCGACTGCCCTCCTCCGCTGATGCTGCTTGATGGGCTGTGCTTTTTCCATTCTACTCTTTATCCATTCTGATTACTCCACATTGATTGGCTTTCTCTAATTACTTGCTGTGCCTGCATAATAATTTTTCCCAAAAGATGCATCTCAGAACTCTGTAATCTCTTTCCATTTAGATTTTTTTTTAAACTCTTCCTTCTAAAATTCATATTTTGCCACAGTATGTTTCATTTGTTAGATCTTTACCTATCTGTATTTCTTTGTGGCCATTTTACATCCCTAGTCAGGCTTCATCTTGGAAATCACAATACACATTGTTATATTTGTGGTTGAAAAGTTGTGCAAGAAAAGAAGAAGGTCTTGCAATAATTTTTGGTCTACATTTGTTCTTCAATAAACTACAACATAAAACATGCATTAACTCAGAAATCTGCATAAAAGCTCCTCCTGGAAAATATGACATAACTGATTTACAAGCAATGTTTTAAAACACAGTAGCATTTGATTGGGAGATAAAACAGTTTTAAAAAAATAAAGTTTTTTGGAGACAAGCCTTAACATTTGGGGATATTAAACAACCATCTAATATATTCTACACATGGTATTGATAGGATGTAACATAGAGTTCTTGGCAGCCACAACTAACATAAATCCTCAAGTGTTCTTTCAACAAGAAAGTCCCAGCTATCTTTTCCTAGTGAATAACATGATTCTGCATCACTGCAAAGTTTATCCCAGAAAAATACATCAACATATTCCCATAGCACTCATGCAAATGTCTATCTGAAATCCTTGAAACAGCCATTTTTTCTAACGTGATGTTCGTCGGAGTTAATCTACATCTAAAAAGAAAGTATATTTTAGCATAGAAGTCCTGGTTTCTTTTTTCATCCTTATCCATTATTTCCACCTTTTTTTTTTGCTGGTTATATTATTTTTTATTTGTGATAATCTATAACTTTCCCACTTTGCACTTTTAATTACATACCAGTTCAGTTGTATTCATCAATCGATCATTAAATGAGTTCACAATGCTGCAAATAGTTGCCTCATAGAGTGCTGTGACCAGATTAGTGATGTTAAGAAATAATGATTGCTAAATGCTTTTCCTTATAACTTTAATTATATTTATTATAAACTTGATAATTTTGATTTGTAGCTGGAAGTCTATTTTTATATCCTAGTTCTAAGCAGATTAAACAAACCTCTTGTCTCATCTAGAATATATTAATTGAATCTCCTCCTCCATCTCTATGATTACTTTTTGACTCCAATAACTCTAATATTCTGTTCTATATTTTTGTTTCTGTTCTAAATGTTATGTATTCATCTACATTAAACTTTACCACTCATTCTTTAATTCATCCACTCTCTTCAGATGTGTCTTACCTTCAATAAATGCCATTAACAGTTTGAAATTCATTTGTTAGAAGGATGTTGATCTGTATCATTTTAGAAATAATATGGAGCCGAGGGCAGTTCCTTACAAAACTTTACAAATCCAGATAGTGCCTTTTCAAACTGTAGAGAAAGACTTAACCTGCCTCTTAACATAAAAAGTTTCCTTTTATTCCATATCATTACCAATTTAAAGTAGTTGTGATTTGATCTGCTGTATGCTCATGGCAAACTGAGGACATCAGGCTTCAATTAAATAATCCTTATAGACCATGCATAAGGTGTGTGTGTGTGTGTATATCTATTTTTTTTTATATTATATATATTATACACACACACACACACACACACACACACACACACACACACACACACACACGTGTGTGTGTATATATGTGTATATATATATGTGTGTGTGTATATATATGTATATGTGTGTGTGTGAAATTATATATACTATAATTGCATAATAATTCATGTTATTAGATTGTTTAGTAGTGTGACTGAGGATTGCTCTGAAGTTTTGTCTTTGTTATACTTTTGTAAATACCTTAAGTTTCAGTTGAAATATGTTTTGCATCTGTTTCAAAATTAGTTTTTACACCAAGCTAAGAGAGCACAGCCGTATTTTTTACCTGGCGTTAAAGTCAGAAGTACTGTGAGCAGTTCTGGGCAGCATGCTGTAAGAAGGATATACTGACCTTTGCATGGTGTGCATATAGAATGAGAATTTGATTGAAAATTTGAAACTATTAAGAGCAACAGATGTTTTCTCTCTGTCTTATTTATTTTTACTGGCTCAAGAGACTAGAATGAGAGAACATGATTTAAAAACTCAAGCCTGGTCTTTCAGTAACAAAGGTAGGAAACATCTCTACACATAGTATGTTAAAACAAGAGGGCACAAAATAGAAGCAGGAGTAGAGTATATGGCTGATTGAGCTTCTCTGCTATTCACAACAATCATAGCTACTCTTGAACTTCAGTTCCACTTTCTGTGACACTTAATCCACGAGAGGCTAAAAACACATCTATCCCTGCCTTAAATATATTCGACAATGGGCCATTCATAATTTTGAATCTTTATTCCATAAATTGCATTTACGCTAGGTCAGTTGTTAACTTTATGCCTGAGATTGGCCAACAGAAAATCTGTCAAAGGTATGAAGGATATGGTGCAGAATGGGTTTATGGAATTAGTTTGCAGATTAACAGTGGTCTCATTGAATAGCAGAACAGGCTCAATGAGTTAAATATTCTACTCCTTTTCTATATTTATCCATTGAAGGAGTGGCCTGAAGAAGAGTTCATGCCCAAAATGTCGATTCTCCTGCTCCTTGGATGCTGCTGACCTGCTGTGTTTTTCCAGCAACACACTTTCAGCTCTGATCTCCAGCATCTGTAGTCCTCACTTTCTTCTCAGAGTAGTCTGTTACCCAGTTTCAGAAGTGCATGGTAACAGTTCTTCCTTTTCAAATCCAGGTTTATTTCCTTCCACTAAGTAATACAATCATCAGTTGCTTTAAGGATGGTTCTGTCTTTGCCTGGGAAAGTGACACTCTCCATTGCAAGTACCAATTACCTGTACCCGAAGATGAATCCCGGATCAATTATAGAGCTTTTGCTGTTTCTAGGTAGGATATTTACTGGATTTTGATGTGACCAATTTTGAGATAAACGCAGTCCTTGTTTTTGGAATCTGTGAATCTGTGGAACACATTGCTGTAGAAAGCTGTGGAGGCTGAGTCATTCAGTGTCTTTAAAACAAAAGTAGATAGAATTTTGAACAGTTAGGAATCAAGGGTAATGGGGAGATAGCAGGAGAATGTGTTGAGAAATGTATTGGCCATGACCAAAGCAGACTCGAAGGGCCAAATGGCCTAATTCTACTCTTGTATTTTGTAATACTATGCTGCCTCATTGAACGAGCTATCCAACTGTACCATTTTCCTGCTATTTACTGAAGCATTGCAAATTCTCCCATTTTCAGTCCCAAGCAACTAGTTAATCATGTTTTGTCATGTATTCGGTCAGCCTTTTAAGAAAAAATAACAGTTCACTACATACAAAATATTCTAATTTCCCCTTTGAAGTTAATTGGCAAAAGAATTGTGGGCAGCATGGTGGCACAGTGGTTAGCACTGCTGTCTCACAGCGCCAGAGACCCGGGTTCAATTCCCGACTCAGGCGACTGACTGTGTGGAGTTTGCACATTCTCCCCGTGTCTGCGTGGGTTTCCTCCGGGTGTTCCGGTTTCCTCCCACAGTCCAAAAATGTGCAGGTTAGGTGAAATGGCCATGCTAAATTGCCTGTAGTGTTAGGTGCAGGGGTAAATATAGGGGAATGGGTCTGGGTGGGTGCACTTCGGTGGGTCAGTGTGGACTTGTTGGGCCGAAGGGCCTGTTTCCACACTGTAAGTAATCTAAAGAATCATTCTGTGTTTTCTGGTTACAAAGTCTCCTGCTAGCAGAAACAATTTCTACTTATTTACATAAACAAAACTTCCCATGAGTTTGAACTTCATTATTGAATGATATTGTTTTAGGTCTGTTTACAGCTTGCCAGTGCGTTTCCTCAGTTTTGGAGCACAGTTTCATAAATTCTGTAGTTTAAAGACAAATCTTGTTCAACTGGGTAATTTTTAAATACCTTTTTGAAAGAATGTTATAATTTTGAGGAGTACTATGCTTTATTAAATGCAAGTTAAACCTACTAGTTAATCCTTTTAGTTTTTATTTTCTCTCTCCCCTGTTCAAAGTACATGACTCCTTGCTGATGTATATGCTAATCACAGTATTATGATAGCATGATGGTGGTAACTTTAAATGTAAAGAGTTAATCATGCCTGCATAAGAAATAGGAGCAGAAATTAGGCCATTCAGCACATCAACTCTGCTCCACCTTCAGTCATGGCTGATAAGTTTCTCAACCCCATTCTCCCGCTTTTTCCCCATAACCCTTGATCCCTTTGATACTCAGAACCTATCTGGCCTCCACAGATTTCTGTGGCAATGAATTCCATAGATTCGCCACTCTGGCTGAAAAAGTTTCTCCTTCTCTCCATTCTAAAAGGTCTTCTATTAACTCTAAGGCTGTGCTCTCGGGTTTTAATCTCTCCTGTCAATGGAAGCATCTTCTCAAAATCTACTCTGTCCAGGTCTCAGTATTCTGTATGTTTCAATTAGATCCCCCCTCCTCATCCTTCTAAACTCCAATGAGTTTAAGCCCAGAGTCCTCAAATGTTCTTCACATGCTAAGCTTTTCATGGGAGGTTCCCGAAAATGGTCCCATTCTCGGGAAACTCCTCTGAACATGCTCCAGGACCAATACATTCTTCCTGAGAAAAGGGGTCCAAAACTGCGCACAATACTCCAAAAGTGGTCTGACCAGAACCTGATAGAGCTTCAGAAGTACATACCTGCTTTTATATTCAAGTCATCTCAAAATCATTGCATTTGACTTTCTAACTACTGACTCAACCTGCAGATTTACCTTGAGAGAATCCTGGACTAATTCCTAAGTCTCTTTGCACTTCATACTTATGAATTTTCTCCCTATTTAGAAAATAATCCATGCCTCTATTCTTCCTATCAAAGTGCATGACATCACATTTCCCACATTGTATTCCATCTGCCACTTCTTTGCCAACTTCCCCAACCTGTCCAAATCCTTCTGCAGCCTTCCCACCTCCTCAATGATACCTGTCTCTCTACCTATCTTTATATTGTATGCAAATTTATGCAGAATGCCTTCAGTTCCTTCATCTAGTTCGTTAACGTATAAAATGAAAAGTTGTGGTCCCCACACTGAGCTTTGCAGAACAGCACTTCTCACCGGCTGCCATTCCTGAGAAGGACCCTTTTATCCTTACTGTCTGCTTTCTGCCAGACAGCCAAGCTGCTATTCATGCTAATACCTTGCCTCTGACATCATGGGCCCTTATTTTACTCAGTAACCTCCTGTGCGGCACCTTGTCAGAGACGTTCTTGAAGTCCAGGTAGATAACCTCCATTGGTTCTTCTTCGTCTACCCTGCATGTTACTTCCTCAAAGAGTTCTAGCAGATTTGTCAGTCAGGACCTCCCCTTGATGAAACCATGCTGATTTTGCCCTATTTTACCATACACTTCCAAGTATTCAGAAATCGCATCCTTAACAATAGATTCCAGGATCTTATCCATGACTGAGGTTAGGCTAGTGGATCTGTAATTTTCTGTCTTTCGCCTTACTCCCTTTTTAAATGAGGGTGTCATGTTAGTGATTTTCCAGTCATCTGGAACCCTCCCTGATTCTAGCGATTCATGAAAAGTCTCCACTAATGCCTCTGCTATCTCTTCAGCTATTTTCCTTAGGTTTCTGGAGTGTAGACCATCTGGTTCAGATGGTCCACTTTAAGGTCATTCAGTTTTTATACCACCTTCTCCTTGGTGATGGCCACCATACTCAGCTCTACTGCCTCACACTCTTGAATTAGGGATATTATTTGTGACTTCCACCGTGAAGACTGATGTCAAGTAATTATTCAGTTCCTCAGCCAATTCCTTACTCTCCACTACTATCTCTCTAGCATCATTTTCCAGCAGCCCAATGTCAACTTTTGCCCTTTATATATTTGAAGAAACTCTTACAGTCTTCCTTTTATATTACTGGCTAGCTTACCCTCATTTAATCTTCTTCCTCCTTACTTTTTTTTTGGGTGCCCACTGTTGGTCTTTGTAAGCTTCCTAATCCTCTGGTTTCTCACTGCCCATCGCCACATTACATGCTTTCTCTGTTACTTTTGTGCTATCCCTGACTTTCTTCGTCAGCCATGGTTGCCTCACCCTCCCTATGACATGCTTCTTTTACCTTGGGATGAATCTCAGCTCTGTCTTCTGAATTACTTCAGAAACTCCTGCCATTGCTGTTCCATTGTCTTCCCTGCTAGGTTCCTCTCCCAGTCGATTCTACCCAGCTCCTCCCTTTTGCCTCTGTAGATGCCTTTATTCAGCTGTAATATCATTACTTCTGATTCTATCTTCTCCCTGTCATAGTTACTCGATCCCCTTAGGTGCTTTGGCTAAGCAGCCGTTTTAACAAGTCAGATCCTTTAATGGGTATAGTCTGTTCAGCTGTAAGATGGGAGGGCAGTGGTGAAGCATGGTTAATATTCCTCACATGACTACCTCCTGACTCCTTCAACTGCAACATGTTGGATTTATATGCAGCACTGCTTTTAATAACACCTGACAACCAGAGACAGCCACTCGATGAAGGAGCAGTGCTCGAAAAGCTAGTGCCTCCAAATAAACCTGTTGGTTTATAACCCGGTGTTGTGTGATATTTAACTTTGCTTTTAGAATAGTTAAACATCCTAATCTGCTTCTCATGAGTGTTACTAAACAAAATTTGATACAAATCTAGATGAGGAGATGTCAGGACATATCAGGGGCTTTAGTTCTAAGGAAAAAACAAAAACTGAGAGGTTTTGCAAAGGATTTCCAAAGCTTAAATCATAAGTAACTGAAGCCACATCAGTGATAGTGCAATAAAAATTGGTGATGCCCAAAAGGCCAATTTTGGAGGGTTGCAAACATTTTGGGAGTTTGCTAAGTTCGGGAGACATTGAGGAATTTAAAAACAGGGTTGAGAATTAAGATACTGTTTAACAGCAAGCTAGGGTGGGTCAGCAAGTACCGGAGGTGATGGATAATGGGAAAATGCAAGTTCTAAGTGGGTGCAATCTGAGCCCTGTAAATATACAGATAAACTTACAATTCAGGATTTGTGTCAAAATTTTAATACTTACAGGGATGGTCGTGCTCTTGTAGCAGGAGGAAAATCAAACTTTCTTCACCTCTGGTGCCTGAATGCCAGGCAACTTCAGCGGATCATTCAGATGCCTCCTAAAGTGCGAACTATTCGACATCTGGAATTTCTACCTGACAGTTTTGATGGTGGATCAAGCCAGGTGAGCATGAGGAGCAGTTGATTGTTTGCATCAATGGCCAAAATAGAATACTGGTTGGAGGATATCACATCAACTTTGTGCACTATTGAAAGTACTAAGTCCATTTTTAACCATCAGAATATGATGGAGAGAAGAGCCAAGGTTAGAGGTTGATTGCAAGTACCTTAAGATTGAGTGATGATAAAAAAAACCAGAAAAGAGATAATATAGGTCCCATATTTGCTATCAGTGATTGTGAATGGGTAGAAAACCCAGCTCATTCAAATAGTCAGCAGAGAGAGGAAAAAAGGCAAATCTGGAATACTAATGTACTTCAGTCTGGACTGGAATGGTAGGCAGGGGGTCACAAGTTCTAATCAATGCAAGCCAATTTGGAAATGGTCTATGCAGAGGTTACCGTTAGCAAATATTGTTACAGGTAGGACAGTGGAGGTAGAAACCCTGTTATTAACTTTGATGTGCTGAAAATGTGTTGCTGGAAAAGCGCAGCAGGTCAGGCAGCATCCAAAGACCAGGAGAGTCGACGGTTCGGGCATGAGCCCTTCTTCAGAAATGAGGAAAGTGTGTCCAGCAGGCTAAGATAAAAGGTAAGGAGAAGGGACTTAGGGGAGGGGCGTTGGAAATGCGATAGGTGGAAGGAGGTCAAGGTGAGGGTGATGGGCCCGAGTGGGGGTGGGGGCAGAGATGTCAGGAAGAAGATCGCAGGTTAGGAAGGCGGTGCTGAGTTCGAGGGATTTGACAGACAAGGTGGGGGGAGGGGAAATGAGAAAGCTGGAGAAATCTGCATTCATCCCTTGTGGTTGGAGGGTTCCTAGGCAGAAGATGAGGCGCTCTTCCTCCAGCCATCATGTTGCTATCGTCTGGCAATAAAGGAGTCCAAGGACCTGTATGTCCTTGGTGGAGAGGGAGGGGGAGTTGAAGTGTTGAGCCACGGGGTGGTTGGGTTGGTTGGTCCGGGTGTCCCAGAGGTGTTCTCTGAAACGTTCTGCAAGTAGGCGGCCTGTCTCCCCAGTATAGAGGAGGCCGCAGTGGATGCAGTAAGTGATGTGTGTGGAGGTGAAGGTGAATTTGTGGCGGATATGGAAGGATCCCTTGGGGCCTTGGAGGGAAGTAAGAGGCGCAAGTTTTGCATTTCTTGCGGTTGCAGGGGAAGGTGCTGGGAGTGGAGATTGGGTTGGTGGGGGGGGGTGTGGACCTGACGAGGGAGTCATGGAAGGAGTGGTCTTTTCGAAACGCTGATAGGGGAGGGAAATATATCTCTGGTGGTGGGGTCCGTTTGGAGGTGGTGGAATTGATGAAGGATGATACGATGTATATGGAGGTTGGTGGGGTGGGAGGTGAGGACCAGTGGGGTTCTGTCCTGGTGGCGATTGAGAGACGGGGCTCAAGGGTGGAGGAGCAGCAAGTGGAGGAGATGCGGTGGAGGGCATCGTCGATCACGTCTGGGGGGAAATTGCGGTCTTTGAAGAAAGAGGCCATCTGGGTTGTACGGTATTGGAACTGGTCCTCCTGGGAGCAGATGCAGTGGAGACGAAGGAATTGGGAATATGGGATGGCGTTTTTACAGGGGGCAGGGTGGGAGGAGGTGTAATCTAGGTAGCTGTGGGAGTCGGTTTATAGTAGATGTCTGGGTTGATTCGGTCGCCCGAGATAGAAATGGAAAGGTCTAGGAAGGGGAGGGAGGAGTCTGAGACGGTCCAGGTAAATTTGAGGTCGGGGTGGAAGGTGTTGGTAAAGTGGATGAACTGTTCAACCTCCTTGTGGGAGCACGAGGCAGCGCCGATACAGTCATCGATGTAGCGGAGGAAAAGGTGGGGGGTGGTGCCAGTGTAGCTGTGGAAGATGGACTGTTCCACATATCCTACGAAGAGGCGGGTATAGCTGGGGCCCATGCGGGTGCCCATGCTTACTCCTTTGGTTTGGAGGAAGTGGGACAATTGGAAAGAGAAGTTGTTCAGGGTGAGGACCAGTTCAGTCAGTCGAAGGAGGATGTCAGTGGAAGGGTACTGGTTGGTACGGCGGGAAAGGAAGAAGCGGAGGGCTTTGAATCCTTCGTGTTGGGGGATGGAGGTGTACAGGGACTGGATGTCCATGGTGAAGATAAGGTGTTGGGGACCGGGGAAGCGAAAATCATCGAGGAAGTGGAGGGCGTGGGTTGTGTCCCAAACGTTGGTGGGGAGTTCTTGGACTAATGGGGACAGGACCGTGTCGAGGTATGCAGAGATGAGTTCGGTGGGGCAGGAGCAGGCTGAGACAATGGGTCGGCCGGGGCAGGCAGGTTTGTGGATTTTGGGCAGGAGGTAGAAACGGGCGGTGTGGGGTTGTGGGACTATGAGATTGGAGGCGGCGAATGGGAGATCCCCTGAAGTGATGAGGTTATGGATGGTCTGGGAGATGATGGTTTGGTGGTGGGAGGTGGGGTCATGGTCAAGGGGGCAGTAGGAGGAGGTGTCTGCGAGCTGGCGTCCTTTCTCCTCTCCAACATCTGCAGTCCTCACTTTCTCCTCCTCCAACATCTGCAGTCCTCACTTTCTCCTCCTCCAGCATCTGCAGTCCTCACTTTCTCCTCCTCCAGCATCTGCAGTCCTCACTTTCTCCTCCTCCAGCATCTGCAGTCCTCACTTTCTCCTCCTCCAGCATCTGCAGTCCTCACTTTCTCCTCCTCCAGCATCTGCAGTCCTCACTTTCTCCTCCTCCAGCATCTGCAGTCCTCACTTTCTCCTCCTCCAGCATCTGCAGTCCTCACTTTCTCCTCCTCCAGCATCTGCAGTCCTCACTTTCTCCTCCTCCAGCATCTGCAGTCCTCACTTTCTCCTCCTCCAGCATCTGCAGTCCTCACTTTCTCCTCCTCCAGCATCTGCAGTCCTCACTTTCTCCTCCTCCAGCATTTGCAGTCCTCACTTTCTCCTCCTCCAGCATCTGCAGAGCTCACTTTCTCCTCCTCCAGCATCTGCAGTCCTCACTTTCTCCTCCTCCAGCATCTGCAGTCCTCACTTTCTCCTCCTCCAGCATCTGCAGTCCTCACTTTCTCCTCCTCCAGCATCTGCAGTCCTCACTTTCTCCTCCTCCAGCATCTGCAGTCCTCACTTTCTCCATTAACTTTGATGTGGTTAAGTTGGCACTGCTCAGGCTCACTGTAGATTCTGGGTTTTAAACTTCAGTAATTTGAATAACTTGAGCAATGAAGTTTTGATCATTTAATGCACACATAATGCGGTTTTTTAAATAGCATCACAGATCCATTGATATCTTAATGCTGTTTGATTTTAATTGTTCTTGTTGCAAATAATGAATTTTACCAATGTTGCAGGTTGTTGGTGTCTTGAGTCAGGATGGCATCATGAGATTTATCAATATCCAGACCTGTAAACTGCTTTTTGACATTGGAAGCCTTGATAATGGAATTAACACTGTGGCAATCAGTTCAAATGGACATTACATTGTAGCAGTCCTGGAGGATGGCAGCATTAACATTTATAGTGTTAAGTCTTTGTCACGGGAATTAAACAAGGTATTCAGCAGTTTATTGATGCAATGTTAATGAACTAAATATAAAAGTAAAATGACATTGTGAATTCCAGTAACAATTTAATGTTTTGTTTACATGCCAGCATAACAATACTGTAAGATTGACAGTGTGATTTACTGAGATTTAATAAAATGTTGAACTGTGTTTTCCCTCTGACTTTCACAATTGCAACTGCAGTTTAGTGTCATAGTTATAGAGTCATAGTTTAATACAGAGAATCTTCATACATATGACTTCAGTTTAGTTACGTGAAGTACTTTGGAATGTTCTATGGATTTGTTCTATTATACACAACTTATTTTTAACCTTGTCAAAATCTTACTCTGCAAGGTTTTATTTGAAGTTGAAATTGATTATTGTCTCAGTTTGAATAATGTCCGTGGCTCTTTAAAATACGATGCTGGATCACTTTATTATTAAAAATGTGTGTTGTTCAGGGTACTCTATCCACTTCTTAGCATTTATTGCACCTCCCTTGCCTGTTCTGTAGGTACAGTACATTTAAAGAATGATAATCTTTAATAACTAGACTTTATCAAGTCTAATCATGCAATGCTCTCTCTCAGTTAATACAGTTCTAAGCACCACCTTGCTTCGAATACAGTGACTGTAATGGAGTCAACACTTCTTTCAGATTGTGACATTGATTAACATCTGTGTCACTTCAGGGAGAAAACATTAACAGTGACGGAAGCTTTACTGTCTCACATCAATTTTCTTTGTTCCTTCCAGCCTCCTCCTCCACTGGTTAAAGTAGTGGCAGATAGTGAGAAGACCAAGGATCCTCAAAATCTGAATCATGTTTCTGGTTTGAAACTAAGAGTGACATCTGGAAAAGTTGGAAGACCTTTGAGAGGAAAATCAACTGGAAAGAAAATCCAAACCAGGGTGTTAAAACCATCTGACAAAATTACAGATGACAAAGAGGTTGGAAAGCAGAGTCATGGGAGTTTTGAAACAAGTCCATTCTTTTTTACAAAAGATTGTTTTTAAAGCACTGCACCTGGATCGTTGATTTTGGACAAATTAATCCATAACTAAAGCAAATTGTTTTAAAGTCTAGAGTGTTGACATTTCTAGGAAAGGTTTACTGTTCTAAAGGTGAAGAATTTAATTTGATTTATTTTCTTTTTTACATCTTGACACTAACTATTTTAAAAATATGACTCCCTGATGCTGAGTACTCTATTCTATGTTGCTGAGAATGGCTATTCTTCACAGAGATTCTGACCGTGAAAGTCACAAACTGTGTCTCCTAGTAATCATTTAAATGCATTTACAGGTGGCATCACAAGGTGGCAAATGTTCTTTGTTCATCTGGCTTGCCCAAGTCCAATGTACTGAAGCCAATCATTGCTGCTCATCTTTACATCAAAAATTAGGCATCTTCGTGTAAACCGAACAGCAACTGTGGCTCTGTGGGTTCCACTATGACTTTTGAATCTGATGGTTACATATATAAGTCATACTCTAGGGACTTAAGCATGTAATCCAGGCCAATGCTTAATGTAGTAAGGGTCTGCTGCACTTTTGGAGTTGGAATCATTTGGAATAGATATGAAATCTGGGATCCCATTGCCCTCTCTGTTGGAGGGAAAAGATCTCACAGCATTATTTTGAAGAAGAGCTGGGATGTTCTTCCTAGTGTCCTAACCAATATTTATTCCTCAACCAACGTCTGTATTACATTGCTCTTTGTGGAATCTTGCTGTGTGTGAATTGCCTGGTGTGTTTTCTACATGGCAACAGGGACTATTATTTAATTACATCATTGGCTAGAACACACTTTAGCATGGCCTGAGGTAATGAACAATGCCAATGAACTACAACTGCCTTTTTCCCTTTCACCTCATAAGATGCTAAGATTGATTATTACTGGGGGGGCAATGGCCTAGTGATATTATCACTAGACTATTAATCCAGAGACCCAGATAACGTTCTGAGGACCTGGGTTTGAATCCCGCCACTGCAAACGGTGGAATTAGAATTCAATAAATATCTGAAATTAAGAATCTAATGATGACCATGAATCCATTGTTGATTGTCAGAAAAAAACATCTGGTTCAATAATGTCCTTCACAGAAGGAAACTCCAAACCTTACCTGGTCTGGCCTCCATAGGCAATATAGTTAACTCTTAACTGCCCTCTGGACAATTAAGGGTGGGCAATAAATGCTGCTGACGCCCTCATCCTGTGAATGAATTTTTTTTTAAAATTAGATATCATTTGTAAGCATACAATCAAAGCCCAGCTGAGGTCAGATAATTAGACTCATAGTAGCAGTTTAATCCAGGACTTGTCTCGTTTAAGCAATTCATCGCCATGCATACATATGCCTGCTAACACTTTCAGACATTCCATCTATAGTTGGTTCTGCTATAACATGTGTTTCTCCGATGCAAATTAACTTTAATGCAATTGAAGAATTTAGATGTTATTTGTAGATTGCAAATTTTCATTACCTGTGTTGGTTATAACTTGATTCCGGTCCCGTTAGTTTAAATAATGCGACTATTGCAGGATTTTCTTATAGTGCGAGATCACATGAGATGGAACTATTGCGTTACATCAGAACTGACTATTTTCTTATTCTGATTTTACAACAGCTAAAGTGCATTAGAACTTAAGAGTTTCCATTTTCCACCTCAATTTTTTAAAACCTTGACATTGCATCATGAATAGTTAACACAAAATGCTGAAATATTCTAACTTAGTGATGTAACATATTACCTAGTTTGAAGAAGAGAAATAGTTGGTGATTTATTGTTCTCTTCATCATATTTTAGAATGTACTTCCAGCTGGTCTAAATAAAAAACGGCTACAGGCCTTGCTGAAAGAATTTGGAGAATATCCAGAGAAGTACAGGTACGTCATTGAAACTTTTGAACATACCTACAACTCTTAGTAACTAAATCGATTTTAAGCATCTATCTAATAATTAGATTGTATTAAAGAGGAATCCAAACAGTCTGATTAATGCTCTTGTTGTTAGTTGCTTCTCTCGTAAATCCTCAACCTTCACCCTTCAGGCACTTCCGTATTCAGTTTGTTCAGGGCTTGATGAAACATTGAATTGCTTTAAAATGATCGTAAATGGAATGAATGCTTGCGGGTCATTTTGTTCAGAGGCAACGTGTAGCCATATCTAAATTGGTCCTTGAGTAATATCTGCACATGTACACTTACCACAGGGAGTTGGGAGACGGTTATCCAAAGTGAGAATGCTGCTTGATTATACACCTCCCTAATCCAGGCAACTCAAGCCAGTTGTCATCACTTCAGCACTGAAGTCAACCAAAATATGAATGTACTTTTATATATTTGCAAATTCATATGCTGAATTTCATATCAATGTTTACAGTTTTCCCCTGAAAATACAGCTATAACAATGAGATCCACTAATAAATCTAATCCAGAATTCAGGAGAAACATCTTTAATCAGATAAAGAGAATGGGAACGTGCTATCACAGGGAACAGCCAAAGGGGCTAGGACAGATAGAACATAAAACATAGAAAAATACAGCGCAGTACAGGCCCTTCGGCCCTTGATGTTGCGCCGATCCAAGCCCACCTAACCCACACTAGCCCACTATCCTCCATATGCCTATCCAATGCCCGTTTAAATGCCCATAAAGAGGGATAGTCCACCACTGTTACTGGCAGGGCATTCCATGAACTCACAACTTGCTGAGTAAAGAATCTACCCCTAACATCCGTCCTATACCTACTACCCCTTAATTTAAAGCTGTACCCCCTCGTGATAGCTGACTCTATACGTGGAAAAAGGTTCTCATGGTCAACCCTATCCAAACCCCTAATCATCTTGTACACCTCTATCAAGTCACCCCTAAACCTTCTTTTCTCCAATGAAAACAGCCCCAAGTGCCTCAGCCTTTCCTCATATGATCTTCCTACCATACCAGGCAACATCCTGGTAAACCTCCTCTGCACCCATTCCAGTGTCTCCACATCCTTCCTATAGTATGGTAACCAAAACTGCACACAATACTCCAGATGTGGCCGCACCAGAGTCTTATACAACTACAACATGACCTCAGGACTCCGGAACTCAATTCCTCTACCAATAAAAGCCAGTACACCATATGCCTTCTTCACAGCATTATTTACCTGGGTGGCAACTTTCAGAGATCTGTGTACATGGACACCAAGATCCCTCTGCTCATCCACACTACTAAGTATCCGACCATTAGCCCAGTACCCCATCTTCTTGTTACTCTTACCAAAGTGAATTACTTCACAGTTACCTACATTGAACTCCATTTGCCACCTTTCTGCCCAGCTTTGCAGCTTATCTATATCCCGCTGTAACCTGCCACATCCTTCCTTACTGTCAACAATTCCACCGACTTTCGTATCATTCGCAAACTTGCTCACCCAACCTTCTAGCCCCTCCTCCAGGTCATTTATAAAAATGACAAACAGCAATGGTCCCAAAACACATCCTTGCGGAACACCACTCGTAACTGCACTCCAAGATGAACTTTTACCATCAATTACTACCCTCTGTCTTCTTACAGCCAGCCAATTCCTAATCTACTCCAACCCACCCTCAATGCCACACCTCCGTATTTTTTGCAGTAGCCTACCATGGGGAACCTTATCAAACGCCTTACTAAAATCCATATACACCACATCTACTGCTTTAGCCTCGTCCACCTCCTTAGTCAACTTCTCAAAGAATTCAATAAGGTTTGTGAGGCATGATCTGCCCTTCACAAAACCATGCTGACTATCGTTGATCACATTATTCCTATCCAGATGTTCATAAATCCTATCCCTTACAATTCTCTCTAAGACTTTGCCCACAACAGAAGTGAGACTCACCGGCCTATAGTTACTAGGGTTATCCCTACTCCCCTTCTTGAACAAGAGAACCACATTTGCTATCCTCCAGTCTTCTGGCACTATTCCTTAGACAACGAGGACATAAAAATCAAGGCCAATGGCTCTGCAATCTCCTCCCTTGCTTCCCAGAGAATCCTAGGATAAATGCCATCAGGCCCAGGGGACTTATCTATTTTCACCCTTTCCAGAATTTCCAACACCTCTTCCCTACATACCTCAAAGCCATCCATTCTAATTAATTGTGACTCAATATTCACATTGGCAACAATGTCCTGTTCCTGAATGAATACTGACGAAAAGTATTCATTCAGTGTCTCCCCAATCTCTTCAGCCTCCACACGCAACTTCCCACTACTATCCTTGACTGGACCTATTCCTACCTAGTCATTCTTTTATTCCTGACATACCTATAGAAAGATGAATTTGAGTGCAAGCTAGATAAGTTTATTAGGGGATAAGGAAAAGAGGGATGTGCTGTTAGAGTGAGATCAAGATGACTGGGAACAGGCTTGTGAAGAGCATACACTTTGGCATGGACCATTTGGGGTAATTGGTCCGATGTGATGCTGTAAATTCTATCTTTTGTATAAAATAATAACTACTCCTTTTCCATCTTTGACTTCGGATTATAGGATGTTTATTTGGCGGTCTTTATTGCAATTGCCTGAGAACCATGCAGCTTTCAGTAGCCTCACTGATAAAGGGATACATGCTGCATACATGGGAATTCAAGAAAGATACCCTATTAAAAGTCAAAAACTTCTAAGAATTCTTCAAAGGTGTGTTTCAAACTTTAATTAGTTACAAAGGTACTTGGGTAAGGTTTTGACGTGACTATGTATTTGACTTGCTGACCTGAGCATTTCCTAGCAGCATGCTTTTTCATATCCATGGTTTGGTTCTGTAGCTGTTCTCAGACTTAAGTTAGTTGTTTGGAATTTGGAGTTAAAAATTGCAGCCTTGACAATTCTGGGAAAGTTTGGTATCAAGGATTTGGTATAAAACCAAGCACCAAATGTGTCCTCAGAGTGAACTAACAATTTGTACAAGACCATTCACGACTCCTCAGATTCTGAAGCAGTCTGTGTCCATGTGCAGAACCTGGACAATATCCAGACTTGGACTGATGGTGTAAGTAACATTCCTACCACGTAAGTCCCAGGCAATGACTATCTCCAACAAGTTACAATCTAACCATGTTCCCCTGAGATTCAAACACTTTCCTTTGCATCACACTAGTATCACTGGTTGAATCACTGGTCCTTAAGGAGAAAGTGAGGTCTGCAGACGCTGGAGATCAGAGCTGAAAATGTGTTGCTGGAAAAGCGCAGCAGGTCAGGCAGCATCCAAGGAACAGGAGATTCGACGTTTTGGGCATAAGCCCTTTTTTGAAGAAGGGCTTATGCCCGAAACGTCGAATCTCCTGTTCCTTGGATGCTGCCTCACCAGTCCTTAAGACAAATTTCAGATTGAGTCTGCATAATGAAGCAATCAACACAAGAATATAAACCATTTGATATTTCCCTCAAAAAATGTTACTGTCACAGACAGTCCTGTTGATGGTAACACTGCCATTTCTCATTTGCAAGCTTGAAAGTGGGATTGGTCACACTATAGGAGAAAGTGAGGAATGCTGATACTGAAGATCAGAGTCAAGAGTGTGGTGCTGGGAAAGGACAGCTGGTCAGGCAGCATCCGAGGAGCAGGAGAATAGACGATTCCTGATGAAGGGCTTATGCCTGTAACATCAATTCTCCTGCTCCTCATTGGTGACACTCTAAAAACAAAGATGGAATGAAAAGAAAATAAAGTGAAATCTTATTTTAGTAATGTATTGTGTCCCTTATTTTTTTCAGGGTTCTGTCAGCCATGGCTCACTGGTCAGCCATCTTCGCTGAGGTCTCATATCTTCCACTGCTCGCATTTCCATTTGTCAAACTTTTTCAAAACAACCAATTAATTGGATTTGAAGTTGTTGCTACCATTATAAGTAAGAAAGAGTTGGACAGAGTCTTGATTTGTGAAAATAAGTGTTTTACTGTTGAGGATAAATGGCTTAATCTTTCAACTTTATTTATTTTCTAGCAAATTGGTGTCAACACTGGTTTGAGTACTTTCCAAATCCTCCAATAAATGTCCTCAGTATAATTGAGAATATTCTTGCTCATCATGATAAAGAACTTCTGCATCACTTGGTGAAATACAACATAACCACACAGGTAGCAAACTAATCTCCATTATCTTATATTATCAAATTTGTATTTGTTATCTTTGTGCTTTCAATGTGACTCTTAATGTTAACCATACAGAAATTGATGAGTAGCAGGGCATTCCTAAATCTCACACAACGTATTTGACCAAAGAATAAGGCTCCTTTACCAAATTCAATTAATCCCCAACCCCAGAAAATACCAATGTGATATTCCTATATCAGCTGTTCCTATGGCCTCGAGAATGGGGCAACAATTTACTGTTAAATGCAGAAGATTTTTTTTTGCAGTGAGATTGCATTATCTATGTTGATTCCCTCCAAATTAATTTCACTGTGTCCTTACATGGGAGGAAACTTTCATTTTATAACTCTAGGTTGAAACTCAGGTTACAAAGATGAAAACATGGTGTTGTAATTCACAATAAATCCCAGTAGTAAATTCAATGACCCAGCTTTCTGTTTATTGTCCCAGAAATGTTCCTTTCATTTTAATCTCCAAGCTTGATGCATGTGGTGTTGCTTGTAATGCAGTGTGCTAATTGTCACAGAGGGAGGTCCAGAAATTCTGAAATCTGCCTTGGTCCCAAAAGAACAAATTCAGGGTGTTTAATTCTGTCTTGCAGTTACATCACAAATTTCAGAACTTTAGTATTTTAATTAATGCTAATGACGGTTCATTTCTGATCTTTTATTTTACTATTCAATAACTTTGTTTCTGTCCACAGTTATATGCCTGGCCTCTAATGGAAACACTCTTCTCAGAAGTGCTAACGAGAGAGGAATGGCTTAAACTATTTGATAATGTGTTCTCCAATCACCCATCCTACCTCCTGGTGGCAGTAGCAGCCTATTTAATTTGTTCACGAACTCCTTTGCTCCAATGCAATATTAAAGAAGACCTTGAGGTAAAAAAGTTTAATTTTTTTATTATTAATTGTGGAGGATTATATATTTTATGGAGATAAATATGAGCCTTATTTGTGTTTTTTCTTGATAGAACAGAGAATTTAATGAAGAAAATTATTTTTCTTACAGTGTATGTCTTTATTTTGTTACCAAAATGTTACCCTTTAAGAGAGGCCAACTATACTTTCTTCCTTTTTTTTGTTTCATTCTCCCGTTCTATCTCTCTTTCTCATTTTCTCTCTTTTTTTCACACTTGTAGTTTTCTTCCTTCCCATTGTCTCTTCTCTTGCTTTCCTGTTGCACGTTTAAGCTCTGCTGGTGATACCTTCCCTGGTTCAGTGGTAGTATTCACCCTTGTAACTCATCTCATTTCTCACTTTTGGAGACATGGTTTAGATATCCTGACGAGTATTGTATTGTAAGGTTAGCAGTGCTTTGTGGTCTTGACGAGGTATTTCTTTCCTTTGCGCATGTATACCTTCTGTCCGCCTGAAGCAGAGCAAGCTATTTTGTATTGAGATGTGTTACTTAACAGCACATGCCAACCTTGCTTTTGCTTGTTTCAATCTGTGCAACTTGGCTTTTCTGATAGTTTATGACAATATTGAGTTTTGTTGCTTGACCTAACTTTCTGTTTCAATTTAACATTCGTGCAGTCCTTGCTGGGCATATCTGAGTCGGTGCTTTCAGTCTAAAAAAAAGTCTTTTGGAGTAATTTTATCTAACCCACTCAACAAAATTAGTATTTCTATTTCAACAGTATGTCCATTTGAACTCTGTCCTATTTTTATGCTTCTGGTAGTGCAGAAGAAACTAGGGCATGTTGCGAAAGGTGTGTCTAAATCGAACCTGAAATCTCCCATTTCCTATCTGCTGTTAAATCAAAACATCTCTCTTCAACTGTATGTTCACAGCTAGAATTAGACCAAAGATTCACAAACTCTCAGCGTATGTGAATTGTTTGTTGATGAACAATTCTGATGAAATGCTGAAATGAATTGTGATTATTTACATATGTGGGAGAACAAAATTTCACACGCATCTGGATGATCTTGCATAACGTTTATTTAAACTTGTGTGAATGCACTGTACGTTAAAATCCTAACTATCTTTTGCTGCATCCTTTCTGTGGGGAGAAATAGTCTTCAAAAATTCATGAAATGTGACTATCACTAACTATGTAGCTTTGTCCCAGACCTCATGGGACAGCATAGTGGCTCAGTGGTTAGCACTGCTGCCTCACAGCGCTAGCGACTCAGGTTCGAATCTAGCCTCGGGCGACTGTCTGTGTGGAGTTTGCACATTTTCTCCCTGCGTGGATTTCCTCCGGGTGCTCCGGTTTCCTTCCACAGTCCAAGGATGTGCTGGTTAGATGAATTGGCATGCTACATTGTCCATAGTGTTCAGGGATGTGTAGGTTAGGTGCATTAGTTAGGGGTAAATGTAGGGGAATGGATCTGGGTGGGTTACTCTTCGGAGGGTTGGTGTGGACTTGTTGGCCCGAAGGGCCTGTTTCCACATTGTAGGCATTCGAAAAAAGTCTAAATTCACTGTCAATATAATTCTTACCCAAATACCAGATAGCAATGCTCAGATTTTTCTCTCATTATCTGGGGAGACACCTGTCTTGCAGCACATAGGATCAGAAACTTAAAAAAGGGAGAAATGATCTGTCCAAGATCTTAATAGCCCAAGAGTCCAAGTTGTCAAGTGACAAAGTATGACAGCTGCAGATGTGAAAATAATGAACAAAGCAAATCCTCAACTTATTTAGCACCTTTCAGAAAAACAGGATGTCTCATTGCACTTGTGTATTTAATGATGTAGTTTTTCTTTGAAGTGTAGTCACTGTTTTAATGTAAGAAACACGGCAACTAATGTGTGCATAGATAGTTCCCAGAAACAGCAATGTGATAACAAACACATAATTTTTTTGTCATTTTGCTCGAGGGATAAATATTGACCAAGATAGTGAGAAAACTATTCAGCAGCATTTATTGCACATTCCTAATGCCTTTGAGTAGATGATGAAATGCTGCACTCCATGATGGTTAAGTACACCCACAGTGCTGTAACGGAGGAAGTGCCAGTATTTTAACCAAGTGATCGTGAAGAAATACTGATATACTTCAAAGTCAGGAAATATGAAAGTATTCCCATAGTTCTTCTGTCCTTGTCCTTCTCAATGAGAGAAACTATTGATCTGGAAGGAGACGGATGACTTGAGATCTTAAGAGCATATTAAGTAGTTCTGCAGCATTCCATCATATTAAATAAGAACATCAAAATAAAAGTAAGAGCAGGGAAGACATTTCTCCACATCAGCCTAAATGGCTAACCCCTGCTCCTGCCCTCCAGTTATATACTCTCCAGCCCAGGGATCAGCCTCTCAACAACACCATTTCAAACCTTTTTGTAATTGCAGACAGAATACTTCTTATTAGTGTTCCACTCAAGCTGAGCAGCAACTTAATCCTGCATAAACCAAGGACAAAATGACTCTTTTTAAGTTGCTGTGCAAGAAAAAAAGCTATGCACTTAAAGTGCTAAATACACCTACCAAAATCCAGAAGATTCATTGTCTCTGAGTCTTCTAAATTCCAGAGCATTTTATACTTGATCTCTTCTCATAAAGTGCAGGTGTCAGTTTTGGAATGCAGACCCTTCACCCAGAAATGAATCTAGTTTATCATTATGCACACACAATTCATATTTCATTTTAGCATTGCCAATGGAATCCAGAAATAGCAGCAGTTGACAATAAGTCATGTGTAGGTACAAAACAGAACCAGCAATTATCTATTTGATACCAAGAGTGCATACCCAGAGCTATTCTGAGAGGGGAAATTGAAAGAGAAGTCATAATGAGACATGAAACTGTTTCAACTTTGTTGAAGTCTGTAATCTGTATCAAAAGCAGAAAGGAAGAGATCTGTATCTCAATATTTATGATCCTAAAGCCCTATCATGATTTTATATAAAGTATTGCTTTTTCTTCTGCTGATGCGCTTCTAATTCTGTTTAAATATTTGTGTATGATATGTATGGAAGTGAGGAATGGAGAGAGAAATTGATGCAAGTGTTCTATATTATCTGGAAACTAAAACAATCTTTTATGTGACTTAGCATTTCTTCCATCACCGTAACAACCTGGACCTAAGTGCCGTAATCAAAGAAGCCTACCACCTCATGGATACCACACCCGAGGATATCCACCCTAAACGCCTGTTGGATGACTTTGTACCATTAACTAGAGGGCAATATCCGATATTTAACAAATATCCAAAGTTTGTTATTGATTATCAGACTAAAGAACGAGAGAGGATCTGGCATGAGGAATTGGAATATTTAAAAGAAAGGTAAAAAAAAAAGTGAAGGTTAAGAGATGAGTTGTGTTTTCTTATCAATTCTTTTATGTAGCATAACTACAGGTGCATATACAAATTCATACAGTTCCACGGCAAATTTACAGCAAAAACATTTTTATCAGATTAATTTATTTTTGCTCTGTGGTCTGCTCAGGCAGTTGGCACATGGACTTCAAGCTGAAAGTGTGAAGAGGCAGGCTGAGAATGCAGCCTGGTACCGACAACAACAGCTACTCCAGGAAGCTGAGGAGCAGAGGAGAAAGATTCTCCATGAAGAGGAACAGAAACTTGTAGAACAGAGAGTGAGGTAATCTGCACCAGTCGGTTCAATTTAGAATAGCCCAAGCCCTTGCAAATACAGCCATGTTATATGATTTGAAGTGACTTTTTATATGTTGGTGCACACTACAGATACTGCACTGACTTGTATTCTGAGACAGATATCTAGGTGTTTATTAACAACTATGTCCATTATTGTGGCATTTTAGATTTATAGTCTGTGTTATATGCTTAGTTGTCTTGCATTACATACATAGTTGACTGGTCAGCTGATTGGTTGCTGACTGTAAAGAGAATAAAGTGGAGAACTTTAATACTAGAGAGTCACATTTAATACTGAGGTCTCTAGCTATTTTAAAGGTGTTGCTCTCACATCTGGGCAATAATACTGTTATATAGAATAGTAAATGTAAGAAAACCTAACCCAAGTTTGCCTTATGTTCAGTCCTACCACATATCTATCTATCCAGGGTGTGTTTGAGAGCATAACATAATGTTTAGAATATCTCCCACCTGTAACTACATTTTAATTAAGTTTGCACATTGTTGTTAGTAAGACACAATCACAAAGATTACTAAGTCCCTTACTGAAATGGCTGGCTGTAAGTTTGCTGCAATCAAACTTGTACAAGCTGATCAGATTTTTTTTAGTCTCTAGATAACTTCTCTTTGATGCTTCTTATGTTCATGTGATCTGAACATACCAAGAAAAAGCATCAGAAGCAATTAAGCTGCTGTCATTCTTACATGCAATGAAGATATATTTCTTAACATCCTTCTCCTCTTTCCATCTCTGAGGCAATGACTTATGCTGGCATATGGTTTTACCGGTGCAGCAAGCAACCTATTGTTGTCCAAATGGGCAATCTTTACTTGAGACCCTAGAATTTGAGTGTTTGAAACAATTTGACCATGGTGTATTGACCATAACACTGAGCTGAGCATTACTTATGGCAATGCACATAGGACCATTGGACAGATTTTGTCATTTGTCTGGATTACTGCGCAGTATTTGCAAATTAGTTTTTCCCAAGTTATATTTTCCTTTCGAGCTCCTTGTTGTTTTTCTTTCCCAACATTGGTGTTGTTTTTTTTTAATAGTTGCTGTTACTTTTCTGGGTTTCTTCTGGAGTCCCAGCTTTCGTTGAGGGACCTTCAAGTCAGACATTCATGGACATTAACCAGAGTCCATGAAAAACATTTGCTGCCAAGTAGAGCAGCATTTGAAGAAAGACTTTTAAATTTCATGCAGTCACATCAATTCAGTGATGCAACGTTCTTTCCTCAGATGTTGGTGCCTTATTTCAAACATAGTTAAATTAATGAACTAAGCAAATCTGTGATCATTTGATTTCTTACATTCTGTTAAATGAACCTTTTTAAAAAATGTTAAAAGAAGGAACATCAGTCTTTCACAATTTAATAAGTTCCCAATATGTTTACAGCCAATTAAGTACCTTTGGAGTGTAATGTAGGAAATGTGTTAGCCAATGTATTCCACAGCAAAGTCTCACAACTGATAATAATAATCAAATAAAAATATCACTAGGAGTTAAATGTAGAATAGGATACCAGGGAGCACTCCCCTTCTTTGAATAGTCTTCATGTGGGGGTGCCAGTGTTGAACTGGGATAGATAAAAGTCAGAAGTCACACGACAACAAGTTATAATCCAACAGACTTATTTAAAAATTACAAGCTTTTGAATTTCGCCTGATGAGAGAGCAGTACTCCAAAAGCTTATAATTTTAAATAAACCTGTTGGACTATAATCTTGTGTCGTGTAACTTCTTTCATTAAATAGTAGAATAAGATCTTTTATATGTACCTGAAAGGGCAGAAAGGTTTAACGTCTTTCTGAAAGGCAGCACCTCTGCTAGTGCAGCCCTCTTTCAGTATTGCACTGTCTATTATTTGAACTTAAGTCTCTAGAATTGTATAAGAACCCACACTACTCCTGCTTGGAAATGGGAATGCTGCCCACTGATCTGGAGCTGTTAATTGAATCAGCAAAATGGACTCTTGATGTTACTAATATCTCTATTCATTTCAATAAGAATGAGGTTAAGCTCTTTGGTGAAACTAAATTGATGATTTAGTAATGAATGGTAAGTAACCTATGTGTACATTTTGAATGCAATTCTGAATATTAATCTATTGCAAAGTGCCGCAACCCCGCCAACATTTCTTCATTAAATATTACATTCCTTTCCATAAAGACTTGCTGCTGTGAAACGTGAACTGAAGATAAAAGAACTTCAAATCTTGGATGCAGCACAAAGGCGTTTCCTGAAACATCAGCAAGACCAACAGAAATCTGAATTAAGGAGACTTGATGATGAAATAGACAGGAAGGTCTGTGAGATTAAACATTACTTTATAAAATTCTTATCAGTTTCTTAATTTGTGTGAGAAATTTGACCTTCTGTATATTTTTCTGGTTTATCTATAAAGTTTTGATTTCCAACATGCTATTCACTCCATTTTTGGACTCCATTCCACACATTCCTGAAGAGGTTACTAGGTTTTGCCATTCTGTGACCAGCTATGAACAAAGTTATGAGCAACCCAAGAGTAGCTGTTGCTATCTTTTTGTTGCAGGTTCTGTGGGCTTGATTACATGTATAAAGATTAGTTGACTTGGCTGATCAAAATTTGAACCCAATGGATCAACTTGTCCTGATTTTACTACAAGATTCCAGCTACAAATACAGTTACAAATTTTTACAGTTACAAATATGTTCAATTTTCATTCTTGTTTTCAAATTTATCTATGGCGTTAATCCTTACTATCTGCAACCTTCACCATTCCACAACCCTCCAAAATATGTATTCTTCTAATTCTGACTTGATTTTTATTGCAATAATATTGATGACACTGCCTACAGTTGCTAAGACCCTTAGGTCTTATAAACTTTATTATCTCTCTACCTCACTTTCCTCCTTTAAGATGTTCCTTAAAATGTACCACCTTGCACAAGTTTTCGGCTGCTTGTTCTAATATACCTTTAGGTAGCTCATTTTAAAAAATATAATATTCCTGTGAAGTATTTTCAGATGCTTTATTACATGAAAAGTATTTTATGAATACAAGCAATTGTTTTTATTTGTCATTTTCCCATCTAAATATAATATTAAACAGTGATTTTCCACAAAGAGCAATGTTTTATTGCAATGTTTCCTGTAAAATACAAAACAAATTTTCTTCAGTCAAACATCTTGTATCATTTTCAACCCATACCAGTTATCAGGTTCATTTAGGGTTAAGATTTATTAACCTGTTTCCAGCAGTAAGTAACAGCAATCTGTATTCTACTCATGTTTTCCTCTTCTCACTATGGAGGACAATTGCCATGACATGGCTGAGGTCAGAAACTCATCATATGGGGAATCTCAAGCTTGATCTTTTCCTCTCCTTCCAACCAAACTTAACGCTGCTTTAGTGCTTTGCTGATGATCAAATGCTTTATTGAAGTAAAAAAAAAGTCTCTTTCGGTTTAAGGTCACTCTCCGAAGCAAGGAAACTGCTGCTTTGATTCAGGACGTTGAAGTCAGAAACATGGAACTAGAGATACAGAAAAAAATACTTGAGCAAGTATGCAATATTCATATCTACTACAATCTATCCTTCCTAAAAATATGAACATATCAATCGTAAATATTCATCCTGTATTCGGGATTTTGCAAGAAAAGGCTTTAAGTTAACCTAGTTGGCTCAAATGGCATTAATATATATTTAAAAATTTCCTCAACTCCGAACTTGGATAAGTTTAATTACAGACTTGTGAAATAATTCAGTCTCTGTACTGTAAACTTTGTTTGTCCTTGAGGCAACTCTCTTTAAAACAAAAAATAAGGTCGAGCAATCATCACTCAATTTTTGAAAATATTATTTATGTTCTCATGTTATTATGGTGTCTATACATCCACAGGTCAGTTAGCTCTTTTCAGATTATTTTTAAAAAATAACTATGCCACTGTCATGAAAATATAATTGTAGCAACTTGCCAAGGAGCAGGAGGCTGTGACGCGAGATGTGAAAGGACACTTGAACACCAATTGGATTAAGGCAGACGTTGAAGAACAGAAGTTTAAGAGGTTGCTGGAAATGGACCAATGTACTGATGTTCTGGATTGTAAGGTACAGTGTGTGCATTTGATGTTTTGATATTACTTTTCAGGCGGTCTCCCAATCCTATTAATCAACCTCTCAGCACATGCTGTAATCTGGTGCACAGTTTTCAAGATCAAAAGTTGCACATGATGGAACCACATTATCTTTTGATAAGTTCTGCAATGGAGTCTGCACACAATAAATATCTGACATGGCTGATGAGCAGAAAAGTACTTTGTGGCAAATCACAGTACTTACCTAAGATAATTGTCATTTAAATGCTATGTCATTACGTAAAAGAACACACAATAATCAGCTTAACTTGCAACTATAAAATCTTTCCAGAGCCAGCAATCTCACACATTGTCAGTGCCTGTAAAACCCTGTCACTTTGTAGGGTTGACTTACCCTAGCAAGATCTCAAAAGGTGATTACAACCTTGCAGGTATAGCTGGGATTGCGGTCTACTGTGCTGGTAATCAGCCTCCACATCCTTCTTCTACTTTACCTACATGAGTAAATTAAATGATCAAAATCTAGTCAAAACTTTCTGTCAGAAATTGTGTTCTTTGATATTAGTCTTAAACTTTTTTTTAATGAGGAAAAGTTGGGCAGGGATGAAAGATTTTTAACAATTCAGTTTATTATATCTCCCAGATGAAATACAACTAATGCAAGCATGTGCGTTTTGTTTTGTCACTAAATTTAAGTTAAACAAAAATTATGACAAACACCATGTTCTAACTTAGTATTGCTACTGTAACAACTACAATTAATATGACCTTCATATTTTCCTGTAAAATATTTCTTCACTAACTGTACTTCTAGTGAATGCTTTGAAAATCTTTTCTACTTTGTACTGGTACTTAGTTTAAGAAATCATAGAGAATGTAAACTCTTCCTTACAATGATAAATGTGTTACATTTCTGATTAGAATGATGAAGAGTCAGCTGAAAGTGATCAATTGTCAACCAATCTGGGCTGGCAAGCACAGATGCTGGAGAAGCAAAGAGTCTACAATTTGAATCAGGAAAAATGCCAAGCAGAGTTAGCAGGACTTGCAAATGAAAATAGAGAAAGGGAGATCAAATTGTTGCAAGCGATGAAGGAAATTGAAGGCAAAAAGGTGAATAACGTGAAACATTTTTGTGAAATTGGCTTTCTGTTCAGTAATGCTTTAATATACATGTGTCACGCTACTCCACCCCTTCATTTTAACTGATAACGAGAAAGGCCTTCCATCAAAGGAATCACAGACCTAATTATCTGATAGCTTCTAACGTTTCAGAATGTTAGATCATATTAGTTAAGGCAGGTGAGGAAGAACTTACACTATCTGATTAAGTTCATGCTAGGTATTTATATTGTAGATTGGGCTGATATATTTTTCCAGTGATCCTTTATGGATATTTGCTTTTTTGTCTAATTTCCAACTATTGTATATTTTGTGATATGGATGTGTAAAGATCACAACATTACAATGAGCTAAGTGATGAATGTTCTTGGAATTGTATGCCAAATCTGACACTAGTAACTGGTCCCCAGCAGAAATTAGTAAACACTCCTGGGTTAGTGTGTGCAAATGTAGGCCTCAGTTATTGGATATTTAAACTTTTTGTGCAACAATAACAGCAGAGTAATATCCAGTTTCAGAATTTGTTAACTGCATGCCACTTTATAGAATCATCCAATTTGCATGACAGAAGAAAGCCGTCCAACCCTCATACCTATGCCAATTCTGAAAGCTGTCAAATTAGGCGTACTCCTCTGTTTGTTCCCACAGCCCTACACTTGTCTCCCCTTCAAATATCGGTCCAATTCCTTTAGAAAGTTGGTTTTCATTCTACTTCCAGAGCAATACCCTTTCAGGAAGTGAATCCAAATCATCACAATTTCATGGTCTTGATGCAGAGTACGGGCCATAATCTCTGGCTGAGGTTAAACCAGTGATTTATAACTTGCTTGTACTTGTACTTTCAAAATCTGCATTTACTGGAGAGATATCAGAACCACAAATTGAGTGCCCTAGTGTGGCAGGCAGTTTTATGAATGTTGCCTAAAAGCATTAGTAAGTCATGTTTTCCCAGAGTTAAAACGATCAACTTCTCACTAACAAATGGGGTGTGCACTGACTATGAGATCCTTGATTGGGGTTATTAAACTGACCCAATCTGGAAGATTGGGGATTTAGAACCTCCTCGTTCCAAGCAATTGACTATGAGCTGGCTGGCTGCAGCCTGGGCACAAGTAAATAAAGGGTGACATGTAATGGGGGGCCAGCCTTTTATTACAGTTTTTAAATTGATTTTGAAGTATTCATTCAAGTAATCATTAACTGCACATGCCATTCTTATTTTCAAAGAGCAAAGTTTAATCTTGAAATTGGCTATTGTTAGCTAACCGATACATCACTAACATAGCATTGTTGACCTTTAAATGATTATCATGAGAATAATCCAATACCTTAAGCACATTGGGACATTCTGAGCATGAAAAGGCACCTGGTATATGGAAATGGGCACAAAATTAGCCAGGTATGGAATATTTCAGCACTTTAAGCAGATTCAGTTTCCATAATAAGCCAAGAGTCAGTTGCTTTGAATTGTAGAGAAATCGCAGGGAAACATTTGTCAATCATTTATGGGAGTGGGGTATTTGGTTAGGGAGGGAATTTCAATTTAATTTCTGTATGACTCTAAGGTCTGTTTCATTTCATTCCCTTCTCTTCATTTTTTTGTGCAGTGGGATGAGGTTGTCGAAAGACATGCTCAGCTAAAACTATGTCAAGAGAAAGCAGCTGCTGATGCTCCCATACCCTCGCTGTTATCAGATGAAACTAGCCAAGCAATGGAACCTGATGCAGATCAGTGCAACTATTTATCTGGTAAGCATCCAAACCATTTTTCAATGGGATGTCAGTCAGCAAAAGGCTGGAAATGCATGGATGGCTCCTTGGCTTCACCAAGGATGGCTAATGTTCAGATGTGAGTCTGCAGCATGCCTGATGTAAAGCCCTTTCTTACAGGGCTGAAAAGAATAACAGACGAGTGTCAGAAATTCAGATAGGCTATTTTCACAAAAGTGTCAGTAAACACTTCAAAAATCAAGAAAGAATATAAGGTATAAGGCACTATACAAAGCTACCTCAACTATTTGGGTGTTGATTACTCAGATCTTTGAAGAAACATTACACGTTGGATTGACAGTCATTGCTTCTAAAATGCAAATGTGATCAGCTGATTGTGAATCCTGTATATTTCCTGAATCCAAAACAAAATCAGGAAGGTTTTTGTTTTTGTTGCATAGTTAAGCTAAACAAATTCAAATGGAAAATGAGTCTTTTGAGAAAACAATTGCCAATATTAAAGTAATACGCTGTTGTGTATTTTACCTTCATTTAATAAGTTTTGTGTGCTCTGCTGGACTCTTCCATGCCAGAACAACTATGTAAAAAAAAAGAGAGGTTCCCTGAGTTTGAATCATAACACACTGAAGGAGGCCACGCAGTTCATCATACCTGTTCTCTGGAATTCTAATTAACTGCTTATTCACACCCGTAGAAGCCAATATAGATCTGACTATGCCTCGAATCAGGTGTGTCTTGGTGGACAGGGACAAGAGGTGGAAAAATAGTGGTTAAATAATTTACAGAAACTATTGAGAAACAAAAAGGGGCTTTCTTATTCTGAATGATTCTAATTAAAGGTCATTGGCTTGAAAAGGTAACTCTGCTTCCTCCATAGATGCTGCCAGATCTAATTTTTTTTTTCAGTTTTTTGTGTTCACATTATGGATTTCCAGAATCCACATAACTTTTGATTTATTGTGTTTTTCAACACTTTACATTGTAATTACTGAGTAACATTCTTGCTTCTCATGAATACCAGCCTCTATGCAATTATTTCAGCTGTTACTGTTTTCGGTTGATTCTGAAGTATTCCATAAGAAAGTACTGGAATAAAACTTCTAAATTGAGCTCTGGTCCAATACTATTTGAGTTTGTGATTTTTTTTTCCCTTCCCTAGAGAGGCTTTCTGACACAAGAACTGGATGTCCAACAAAGCAAAAAAGGGATCTGTTCCAAGGCAGTGGAGAACAAATTCCTGGCAGTGTTTGTTTAAACGACATGTCCTTGAACTCCTCTGTTCAATGTGAGTTGGTAAATTAGTCATTTTTTCACATCACTGAGTCATTGAATAATACTGCACAGGAGGCGGCCGTGTGGTCCATTGAGTCATTTGAAGACAATCTGCTTAGTCCCATTCCTATGCTCTTTCCCTATGTTCTTGTAAGTTTTATCCTTCAAGTACTTATTCAGTTCCCTTTTTGACTAAGTTTGTTTCTACTTAATCCTAACTACTTGTTGTACAAAATGTTTTTCCTCAGGTTACCTGTAGATATTTTTTGTCAATTACCTTCAATCTGTGCCCTCTGGTTATTGACCCTTCAGCCATCAGAAATGGTCTCTCTTTATTTACACCATCTAAACACTGTGATTTAAATATTTTTATCACATCTCCACTCTGTCTTTTTTGTTCCAAGGAGAACAATCCCAGCTTTTCCAGTGTGTTCACATAACCGTGATCCCATATTTCCAAAACAATTCTCATAAATCTTCACAGCCTTCCTAAAATGTGACATCCAGAATCTGACATACTACCTAAACTAGATCCAAACAACATTTCCTGTAGATTTAGAATAACCACCTTGGTTTTCGTAGTCTAGGCCTATGTTTACTAAGCCAAAATTCTCAAGTACTTTGAAGGTGACAGGCATACTAGCAAAGATATGTGCATGTGTATAGCATGATCTCTCTTCTCCTTAGTTCCTCGTTGTTCTCTCCAAAATTTACATCATACTACTTTTTTCTCTTGAATTTCATGTCCACCTATTTCACCAGCTTGTTTGTCCTTTTGAAGTCTGTCACTATCTTCTTCATTGTTTGCTTACACTTTGTGTCATTTGCAAATTTGAAAATTGTACCCTAGACTGCCAAGTCGTTAATATTAAAATCAATAGTGGTCCTAGTACTGAACCTTAAAGAACTTCACTGAAAAAGTCCTAGGTCCACAACTCCATTTTCTCTTCCTTAGCTTTCTCTCTGTGCTGCCTCTGGCCATTTTATTCCATGGACTTCAGTGTTGCTAATGTGCCTTTTCAGGGCTGATTGTTGCCCTGATTATTATTATTTTAAAAATATTGTCCACCTCTGATGAACTGGCCTGTAATTGCCATGTATATTCTTCTCCCCATTTTTGAGCAAGACGTATTATTTTTTGTAATTAAGTTTTAATCTATTTCTTTTCCAAATCTTACTCATTCAAGTTGCATCTAGTTTAAAATTCCACCAAATGCATGCTTCCTAAAGACAAATGTATCAGGAAACATTATTTAACCAGAAGTGATCCTGTCACTTCAAATTATTGCACAATGCTCATTCCTATTGCTCCTTCAACTTGAAATGAGCATCATTGTACAGTGTGGATCTTATTGAATAGACATTCATGCCTCAAGTCACAGTGTGAAAGGTTAGACCTATAAGTATGATTCTTTTGGACAGAATGCTTGGCATGTTCTGACTTGTGAGTACGCTGCAGTAGTTCAGCTTATCAAAACTCTTGGTGCCTAACTCTCACCAAGTCCCATTCAAACATCATCGCCTCTGTTAACTGACCTACACAAGTTCCCAGTCAAGCAAAACCTGGATTTTGAAATTCTCATTCTTGGGGTTGCATTTAAAGCCACTAGCTAACATGAGGCCGATGTCTCCCTCTTTTAATATGTTTCACCAGACATCTTGCATTTTGACTGCAAGCAGAGTCCTTAAGAAATAAAAGATTTGTCCTTCTTTTCCTGAAAGTGCTTTATTTTCTCAAATGAGACCTCTTTCATACGTTATTGTTTATTTTTCAGCCCTGAATTTGCTGCATTTAACTATATTTCATAATATCTGTCACATCCTAGCACAAAGACTTGCATTTATACAATGTCCACCTGAAGACAATCCAAAATACTTTATGGCCAAAGTGTTTTCTGGTGTCTTCATTGTTTCTACAATACAGTAAAGAAATGTACTTTCTTTCCATGTTTAATTTGTTCAGTTCAACTTTGCAATTTGAAGATAATGACTCAAAGGCTAGTAGCCTTGGATAGAACAGGAGAATGGCCTTTGTTTGTTTCCTCCCCCTCCATGGCCAAGCAAAAAGCAAAATAATGAAACACTGCAGATATAAGCACTTAGGTACATTTTAATAATTTTTCAAAGGTGTTTCTGTAAAGAAAATCATGATATTTTGGAATATTGACCCTTCTGTAATATTTTATTATTTAGTGTCTTTAGACAGAGGAAGAACTGATCTGGAAAACAAGGAGCGTGAATTAATGACTGGAATACGCGAGCTAAGACAAAAGCTTGCAACAAGGGCTCGTCAGCAATATTCAGCAAACTCTCTGACAGATGGAACAGCATATAATCATTGTTAAATAACCTTTCAGTTAAATCCAAATTATATATTAGTACCTAACTTTTAGCGATATTTTATATTGATTACTCTTTTAATCAGAATACTATGAAATTAAGATTTAATATTGTACAGAGTGATTAAGATGTGCATATCGAGACATTGTGCTTTTTTAAAAAAATTTGTTATTGTACAGAGTTGGCAATAAAACAGCAGATAATTTTTGACATGATTAAAGTTTGCTATTTTTACAAGAAGTTGTTTCTCAGGTCCATACAATTAGAGCTTTAATCTTTATTCCCTTTGTCCCACTGGTGCATTACAGTGAGATGAGATTGGCAGTTAATGGATCAGCATGGATGATGTATTGTTTGGGAAAGTGAGAATTAGATGAGTAAATTAGGCTCAGACGCAGGTACATTATTTGTTAGCTGAGGTGTGGCTCTAAAGTTAGAATCCTCCTGTCTAAAGGGATGTCAAATAAAGCAAACAATACTCCATTTTTGGATTTGCCCCTTATGCAAGAAAGCTGTGACTTGTTCCAGCAGTACTGGGCAGCCCGAACCACTCATCCACAATATGTCAACATTTGTAATTGACTTTTAAATTGGAACTTCCACTTAAGTTCAAAATTGCTTGTTATCCAATAGACTAGATTGATGCCAGCATTTGATGCACTGTAATCAAATTATCTTTTAATCATGTTATAAAAAATGAGAATGTAACTACTTTGACATAAAGCGACTGCTGTTCACAACCTCAAAACACCTTCCTGTTATATAACACTCTCACCACTTGTTCCATTTTCTCCACCCTTTCCTGTACCACCCATTCTTTAACTGACAACCTCACTCATTTACTTGCATCACTGGTGAAGTTAGCACACGATGCCCATTAATGACAGATTGCATCCACCTCTTCAAGGGTTTGTGAGGCCAGGCATACAGAAGATGTTTCTAATCGTGGGAAATCCAAAACCAGAAATTCATAGAGGTGGTGAGCATATGAAATTTGCTGTCACAGGTGTAGTTGAAATAACAGTATAGATACATTTAAGGGAAGTTAGGTAAAACACAAGGGAGAAAGAAACAATATGATATGCTAATAAGTAGTTTTGCAGAAGAATTGCATAGGTGGTGAAGGTCAGAAAGACCAGTTTGGCCAAATGGATGTTTCTGCAGCTGCACCTAAGGAAGGGGAGGGAGGAAAAATGATACTGAGGAGGAAGATCTGAAGCCTTTCATCCCCTATCCACCCCCATCTTGTACAAAGAGGAAAATAATTACCAACCCTGCTCTGAATATCATTTTACATAGCTTGGTGTTAATTTTTGTGTAATTATTTGACTGAATCATCCTGGGATACTTCCAGCTCAGCGAGCAAACTTACATCCAGAACCTCAACCTGAGCTACAAATCTCAAAAATTGCTCAGTCAATTTTTTTTTGAGAAGTTGGAATATATATACATCCACATTTATGTTTAGGATTGGAATAGCATACTTTCATTATGTACTTGTCTCAAAGGATCTTATCCTATTTCATCCTAAATTAGAGGAGAAAGACGTCAAAAGGAATTGAATAAGTATGTGGAGGGAAACAAAAATGAAGTGAAATGGAGGGGAATGAGACAAAATGGATTGATCTTTGGAACAACTGGTGCAGACTCATAGATAAAATGGCCAGTTCTGTGCTGTACTTTTCTCTAAACCTAAAGACTCAATACGCTGTATGTGTGAGTTGTCATTAGCATTATGATCCAGCTGATGTTATTTCTAGACCAGTTAGATCCCAGACAGAAACCTGGTTTGAAAGTTTTTTTTTTATTCATCATTTTGGTTTAACAAAGTGGTCTCTCACTGAAACCTAAGCACTCAATGCTGCACATTCTAATTTAATAATAAAATAAAAGTTTATTAACAAGAAATGAAGATTAAATGGAATAAACCAAATTACATAATTATAATTCCAAATTTTAAACACACAGTACATGTATACTCCAGTTAATCCCAAAACATTACTTTATGAGTTGAAAAGAAACAAAACAGATTTTGTACCCAAAACACCCGTAATACAATACACATACCAGCAGGGTTCCTTTATCTAACAGCTTGGTAGGTTTAGTCCACTTGGTGACTTTAACTTTGAGAATGGAACTGCAGACTGTTTTTCCCGGGAACTGTCATAAACCTGACCTTAAATGTTCTCAGCCTTCGTAACCTCTTTACGATTTAATCCTAACACTTCTGGCATGGGTCTAACACTAAGTCATCACTCTTAAGGTAACCTAGGTTACTATATATTTTCCCTTAAATATATCCAATACTGCCAATCCCCTGCCAAGGACTTCACAGGATTGCCCAAAAACACAAAAGTAAAACTGAAACTAAAAGGCTCCCTTTCTAAGTTGTTAGTGTATCCCTTAAGCTTAAAAAATATTTTGAAAAGTCTCCAGCAAACCTTGCTGAGTCACAAAACGATCTAAGATGAAACACGCAATCCATTTGTGGTGTACATAAATCCATCCACTCTAAAGGCAGACCTCAAAAAGTATTTTAAAGTAACTCACCATGGCTAAAGAAATATTTACAAGTTAATTATTAACTTAAGACACATAGAAAACCCACAGGTTACTAACTCAAATTCACAAATCCAAACTTAAGAATAAGAATAGTTAAATTTAAACATGTAAATCACACCATTGGTATCATGCTGCTTCTTTTGCAAACCACAGTGTACTTGTGTCGTTTGGTTCTTGATTATTTTATGAGTGAGAATAATTTCTCCCATGTACTCTATTCAGACCCCTCATGATTTCAGAACCATCAATCAAATCCAATCTTCTCTAGCCCCCCCTCAACCCTCTCTTCTACAAGGAAAGCATCCCCAATTTTGCTAACCTATCCTAATAGCTGAGATTTCCCATGCCTGGAGCAATGCCCATAAACCGTTTTAGCACTTTGTCCAAAACATGCACATCTTTCCTAAAGTATGGCACCCAGAACTGTATTCCAGCTGAGGTATAATCAGTGTCCCACGTATGTTCCAAACAGCCTCCATGCTGTTATGCCTCTCTCTATAGATTCTGTCTGATTTTTCCTGCCAAGGTCATGTGCAGTAGTACCTTCTAAATTTGGATTAACCTAGTGAAAGTGAGGACGGCAGATGCCGGAGATTAGTGTCAAGAGTGTGGGGCTGGAAAAGCAGAGCAGGTCAGGCAACATCCGAAGAGCAGGACAGTCAATGTTTCGGGCAAAAGCCCTTCATCAAGAATGAGGCTAGATTTGGAGTCAACTGATATGTGCAGACCTTCAAGTGGCTGCACATATGAAGAATATTGTCCCCCTTCCTATTTATAAGACTTAGAAGATTATATGCTTTCTTAAAAGAGCTCTTTCTACATCTCATGCCTGCTTTAATTAATTATGCACCCAAGTCTTCTCTCTGCTCCTGCACATCCTTTAGTATATAGTACCCTTTATTATCTGCTTCTTCATGTTCATGTTTGTTATCTTATACTTTTCAGCATTAAAATTCATCTTCCACCTATCCACTCACTCCAATGTATCAAAACATTTTTGAAGTTCTTCACTGTCCTCAGAGTTTACAATTCTTCCACGTCTTGTGTTGTCTGCAAACTTTGAAGTTGTTCCATGTACACCAAGACCTAGACCTGTTAAATATCTCAAAAAAGAAACAGAGTTTCCCATACTGACCCCTGGACGAAAATCCTCTACAAACCTTACTCTAACCTAAAAAGTTATGACTTATTACTCTTTCCCATCTGAGACAATTCTAGATCCACCTTGCTGCTGTCCCTTTTATTCTATGACCTATAACTTTCCTCACAAGCCTGTTGTGTGGGATTGTATCAAATGCCTTTTGAAAGCCCTTTGCACCAATGGCCTTGTCTTCAGCAGCCTTCTTTTTTAGGGGTTAAAAAGTACTAGCAAGTTTGCTAAACACGATTTCCCTTTAACAAATCAATTCTGACTCTTCTGAATAAACCCACATTTTTCTATGTGACTTTATTTTATCCGTCATAATTGTTTTGAGGAGTTTTCCCAATAATGAGTTAAACTGCAATTGTTATGTTTATCTTTATAACCTTTTTTGAGCAAAGGTGTAACGTTTGTAATTCCTCAGTTCTCTAGCACTACTCCCAAGTCTAGGGAGGATTGAAAGATGACTGACAGTGTGTCTGTACTTTCCACTCATTTCCTTTAATATCCTTGCTGCATCCCATCCAGTCCAAGCACCTTGTCGTCTTTAAGTACTGATTTATCTAACTAAACCTGTTCAATGCCTCATCCTTATCAATTTTAAATCCTTATAGGGACTGACTTTTCTTCTCTGTTACCACAGCCTTGACAACATCTGCATTTAACAACTCAGCCATGCCTATTGCTTCCATGTCTCAACTAGTTTCTGGTCTCTAAACAGCCCCACTCTTTCTTTAACCAATCTTTACTGTTGATGCACTTACAGAAGAATTTGGGATTTCCCTTTATATTAGCTGCCAGTGTTTTGCATAATCGTTTTTTTTTACTTGTTTTTTTCACTTCCCCTCTGAACTTTTGGGTTCAACTTGGTTTTCAATGGTATTTATGACCTGACACCTGTCATCAGCATCCTTTTTCTTCTTTAATTTAATTTCTGTCCCCTTTTTCATCAGGGAACTCTGAATTTGATTATCCCACCTTTCCCTTGGGAGGGAACATACCTCTTTGAAGATAACCCATTATTTAGCTATTGTTTTTCCTGCCAACTTATAGTTCCAGTCCAACCTTTCTTGCCCCGTTGGATTGGCTGTCCACTATTTGATCGTTCTTACTCTGGATTGACTAATTCATTTTCTGCTGTCATCCAAATCTTATGATGCAATGATCACTGTCCCTGAAATTGTCCCTGTTTCCCCACTGTCACTTGATCTACTTGGTTCATTTCCAAGAACCAAGTCAACAGTGCTTCTTTTTTTGTTTGAAATATGCTGCTGTCGGAAATTCCTCGAGCATAATCTAAGAACACTAGCCTCTCACTCTTCCTTATACTATCACTATCGCAGTCTCGAGACAGGTTATTCTTTAATATACCCTATTATAACTATGGCGTGTACTCCTCTCTGTAAATTCTTACAAATTAGCTCCTCCACATCCTTCCCACTCTCTGGTGGTCTATAGATTGCACCAAGCAGTGGAACTGCACACTCTTAATCCTTGGTTCAAGCCAAATCAGTGCTGTTTCTGAATTTTTAAACATTCTCTTTCTTCAGTATGGCAATAAGTTAATTAACCAAAATCTCCAACCTTCCTCGTTTTTTTTTCCCTTTTCTGTGTTTTTATAACCAGGAATATTTAACACACAAAGCTGCCTTTCCTTGGACTAGGTCTCTGTTTTTGTCACAACATAATGATCACACATTATACCCTGTGCTTATAACTTGTTGGTCTTATTTCCACATATGGATGGCTACATAATTAAAAGGGATATGGGCCAAATGCTGGTAAATGGGACTAGATCAATTTAGTTCTATCTGATTGGCTTGGACAAGTTGGGCCAAAGGGTGTATTTCCATGCTATGACTCTGACTATACACATTCACACACATGCACAGTAAACTAAATGTGGACGTCATTAGTCTCTCCCTTGTCCCTCTTGTGAGAAACAAAGCTCACTCACTGCAATAATTTCAGTCCGAGACAAGATCTGAATCAGTAGTGCCCTTTATTTCACACTTGCAAGTGGGTGTGATGTCCACAAGGCAGGAACAAAACACACTGAATTCAACAAATACTCGATATTTATATAATTTGGTTCCTGCATATTTTTTTCTTATTTCATTGTTTCCCCCCCCGTTTACATCCTCCACTTCCCTAAGACCGGTACCCATTACTCCTGTTTATCTCGTGTCTTACCCGGTCTTGTCTGTGAAAAAAATGCTCATTCCTGTTCTCAAGGCCATTTGCCCTCATCCTGCTGTGGGCACATCCTTGCCTTACCATTATTTACTCCCTCCATCTGTGCTGCCCTTCACAGCATTTTATCACTAAGACACTTTAATTGGGGGTTGTTCCTGTGTTTCTGTAAAAGTGGGAAACAGATGTTTATACCTACTGTTTATACAGGCCTGTCTTCACAGCATCTTATCTAGTGGCCTGTATTTCTACCATTGTCTTACAGTCCCGTTTCTTTCTTGCATACATTTTTAGCTAATACAAAAGAAAACAATTATGCATTTCCTCCACATAGTTTCCATTCTTGTTGACTCAGCTCCTGGCTGAAACAATTACACACTGATGTGAGTTCATTCACCTTGTATCAGAAATTATAATTGAGAGTTGCAGAAGTAACATTAATTTACCATATCCCACACTCTCTTCACCTGTTAACTTTCAATTCTCAACTTTAGAGTTACCTGCCTCCCCCAGCAATCTGGTATTACATTATAATATTCTCTACTGCATCACAAACCCCTGCTGAGTTAATTTAAACTCTCCCCTCCCCTTGAGCTAAATAGTCTCAAATAGAACAAACCAGTGATGTTATTACAGTTCTTTATTATATTTGTGATGTTCAGCTTGTGGTTCCTCACACCATCCCCATTTAGCTCACTGTTACTCAAGCACCTTACAATTTCACGGACGACAATGAGATGAGTTGGATAGTGATGTTGAGTACACTTTGACAACCAAAGCAGTGTCTGTCAGTCAGAGCTCTGCACAGGTGCTCCCTCCCTAGATTTCTGTCAATCAGCTTCTTGGTGTGAAGCAGTGAAAGCATTTTTGATTTCAGGCTCGACTTCCCCATTGGCTTTGGGACCATGAGGCCCTGGCACTTGTTAGAATTATGCCCAGAAAATGCAGTCTTCCCAGAAGATGTCTCTCAATTGGCCACCTCTACATTTGCCAGCACACTTCTATTGACAGGCTAATCAGAGAACCAGCAGTTCTAAAGCGTTGACAGCTGCAACTGGTAGAGGCATACACTGCTGAGGCAAGTCAGACACTGGAAGATTGCACAAACATGGAGACACATACTAGAGATTTTAAACTCAGTAAAGCCACCTGCCCACAGCTACCAAGGCCATCACTACAGAGTCACCTGCAGATGCCTGTTTGCATTTGCAAAAGCATATGCCATCTGGAAAATGCATACATCTTGGGAATGGTTCCTTCAAATTTGCGCTTTAACTGGCTTTTGCTGCTGATGGGCATGGAATCATCACCAATCTTCCCAACTAACCCCAGAGGCTGCATCCATAAAAAATAGATCAGAGGGCAGATCTACTAGTCACAAGAAATTATCACCACGTCAGCCACCCACCCCCAGTACCCACACTGTCTCTCGCACTTTAATCCACTGACTGGCTCTTGAATTTCAGCATTCATGCCAAAGTTGCGCAAGAGGATAAACATCGATGACAAGAATGTGAAGGAGATAATTTAAGATTAGTGTGTTTTTTTTAAATCTCAATATCAGCAAGTTGCACCATCAGAGCTATTTCTTTAATTCAGCCCTCATGCACTTTCAGCCTCAGTAACTCTTCCAAACCAATTGCTTCAGTTATATAATCTGCATTCCCATTCCAAAAGTCAACAGAAATTTAACAAAAATAATAGTAAAAGTTAATTGTGTGTCCCGTGGTTTCTCATCAGGTGAGCACCCGTGGTGCTGAGCTATTAAAAAGTCCAGGAAGGACCCAGATTTGAGCTCAATTGTGCTGACCTGGCTGGCTAATCTCACTGGAGTGACAGTCAAAGCTGCTCCAGTCAGGTTCTTAGTGATATGGTGCCTGTAGGCGTTAGGTGAGAGCACCATAAAATCTAGTTGTGATGGCCTCAAGCGTGATATTCTGCAAACAATCGGGGCCTAGACTTGCTCAATAAGAGCAGCTTAGGCAAGGAACAAGGGTCGTTTGTAGCCCATTGGAATTGTACCCCTGCAAGAAAATGAGTGAGGAAAAAATAGATGTTGGAAAAGTAGAAATCGGTGCAAGTTAGGACTTAGACATCAAAGATTTGAATGAACACAATTTTAAGAAGGATGTAAGATGGGAGCTGCCGAAAAGGTCAAGAGAATAGTCAAGTCTGGGGGTTAAAAAGAATAGACGAAGGTTTCAGCAGCTCTTGAACTGAAGTAGTGGGTGAATAGAAAATTAACATAACTCAATTTAAATATTGCAATATTTCTAAATAGTGTTCTGTTCCTTTTCATCTCAGTCAAGTGTCTAAAATGGAAATTTCACATGCAGAGTGTTAATTATACAGGAATAGCTTTAAAAGGAGAATATTGGGAGCAGTTCACTGACTCAGAGTCTTAACCCACACAGATGAATGTTGAGAGGATGCCAATCAATACATTTTGCAGAGTTTGTATGATATCAAATTAACTAAATCCTTCTTTATATCCTTTATGACCTTGAGGCAAACTTTAAATACTACATAAAAGGTTTAAACCTGTCAGTACAGACATATGTCAGTTACATAAGTGATTGGCAAAGGAGTGGCTGTAATTAATTAAAGCTTCTTAGAGCAAGAATAGAGTGCTGTATGTAAACAGACATCTTCCCATTAAAGGAATGTAAAAGCAATTCGGATTTAATGGAGCAATCTTTCAGTACTGTTGAGACAAATATATTTTAATCCACAAATTCCTTTGTTTCCATAGAGAAGGGTATTTTAATGAATAATTCATTTGTGTGATGTTTTGCTCTGGAGCACCAGGTTTAAGAATAGCATTGTAAGCCACAGTAGATGACAATGGAATAATAATAAAACATAGTCTCCAGCTTGGCCTTGATATTTCCACTTCGGGGCATCACCCAATAATATGATGTCAGGTTACAAATGGAGACTTTTACCAACAAGCTCTACCACTCTCGACCCCTCCACTATCTCTAAATTACAAGATTGATTTATTCAATAAGTCACAATGTTCTTGGGAAGTCATTATCTTAAATCCTCATCACAGATTCCATCCCCTCAGTACAAACACCCACACTTGCCAAACACTGTTCATGACCTTCTTGTCCTATATGACCTTGAGCTAATCACCCAGCTTCATATGCTCTTCATCACAAAGACCATATTTCCACCTCCATTGCATCCCTGACTCCAAGGCTGCCTCAATTTACCTGCTGTTGAAACTCATCCATACATTTTTAAATCTCCAAACTGAGCTATTCCAAAGTTCCCTAGCTGCCGTCCTATCTTTTACTATCCTAAACCTGAGCTCACCTGGTGTGAGTTGCTCAGATTACAACTCACACCAGGTGCTGTTCATTCATTGCCCCATGCTCACTGACCAACACTGGGTTCCAGTCAAAGAAAAGCTTGTATTTACATAGCATCTTTCACAATTTCAGGATATCCCAAAGCACTTTACAGACATTAATATTATTTTTGATGTGCAGTCACTGTCTAGGGAACCAATTTGAATATAGCAAGCTCCCACAAATAACAATATGATAATAATCAGCTAACAGGTTAACGTTTCCACAAATTCTGCCCAAACTGTGGTCCTTTTAAGAAATTATTTCTTTTTTCCAGTTTCTCAAATTCAATTTTGCATCATTGAATATATTACCCTGCTACAAACCTGTGAGACACTGCCATGTGACAGTTCTTTAGAAAGCAATTTTGAGAAATAATTTGTTTTAAGAAATATTCTTTGTTCCATTTGGTAAGACTGCTGAAAATGGAGTGATCAAAAATAACACACATTATTCAGAATGTTTAGTCTACCACCCACATCGGTTTTCAATTTTGTTGTTGTACTTTAGTTCTGCGGTAAATCAAAAAAAGTGTTGAAAATGTTCCTTTTAAGCACTTTACCTTAATTTTGGAGTCAGCTTAAAGGACTTACAAATGAGCATTACTGATGGTGATTACTTCATTCTGGGGATGGGCTAGAGGGATTAGTTTTGCCTGGGGCGTGATAACAATGGTCATTAAACCAATATAAAAGATTGTAGAAACTTGATTTGCACAGAAAGTAACTTGCACTCAGAATTCTGTGATAGCTTACACTCAGATACTACTAAAAAAAAGTGCCAATCTGAACATCCAGATCAATCTCTGCTTCAGTGATGTTGATTGAAGGATAAGGGTTGGCACTAGGTAGAACTTCCCCGCTTTTAGAATATCTAGCAGTGAAGTGTCATCCCTATTACCTGCCGTGGGAGTTTACTCTGCTATCCTGACAGTAGTTAACATCCCATCCCATGCGGAAGTGAAGAGCACACTTGATGAAATACACACCTCCACAAAAAGTCTTAAGACGGAATATCCCAAGGCTTTGTTCATTGTGGCTGGTGACTTCAACCAAGCCAACCTCAAAGGTATGCTATGAGGATAAAACCAACACCTCTCCTGTCCCACCAGAGGCCCAAACACCCTGGACCATTGCTACACAACCATCAATGATGCCTACTGCTCCATTCCTCACCCGCATTTTGGTTAATCAGATTATCAGGCATAGCTTGTTCTCCTAGTTTACAAATAGAAACTGAAGCCTGAGGATCTGGTACAGAAAGTCATATTGTGCTGGTCTGAGAAAATGGATGAGCTCCTATGTGACTGCTTGGAGTCGGTGGACTAGTCCATATTTAAGAACTCAGAAACCAACTTAAATGAGTGTGCCATAACTCACAGGCTTCATCAGTAAGTTGTAGAGTACTGTGTGCCAAAGAAGTTAATTCCCGTGTTCCCCAACTGGAAACCATAGATGAACTGAAAGATTCCTTCCTGAAGTCCTGGTCTGAGGCATTCAAGTCAGGTGACCCTGATATATACAGGAAATCTAGGTACAATTTTCACAAAGCGGTCAGGCACGGGTTGACCAAGAGACAATGTTAGACTAAACTAGAGTCCCAGACTAACCACACAAACACATGTCGACTTGGCAAGGCTTACAGGATTTAACAAGCTACAAAATGAAGTCAAGCAGATCACTGACAACAACACATCCCTCCCCAATGAGCTCAACGCATTCTATGCTCATTTTGAACAAAAGGTCAGTGAATTGATGTCATCTGCCCTGACAGTCTTGGGTGTACCTGTACCCACAGTCACTGCCACAGACATTAGATCAGCCTTCTTGAACTCACGGAAAGTGACTGGCCCAGATGGAGTCCATTGTGTTACAACACGGGGTAAACCCTCTTGCTTAATTTAAAACCAGCAACACAGAAAAGATTTATCCCGTGCAGTAATCTGTAAACATTTGAGTGGTCAAGAACTACTTAAAGTAAAAGCTAACAACTTTATTTCTTAAAGTATAACAGAGAATAATTAACTAACAACTATTTACAATTCTTTCCCTTATCCTAACTTGTACCTTCCCTTCTATAATACTAGTCTGATAAACCCCCCAATTAAGATTTACAGAAAAATTCAAATTTTAAAACCAGCCAGCATTCGAATCTTCTCTTTATTTTTGTCGGTAGATTGGCTCTCCAGGACAGTCTACAGCTGTTGACCTGGTGGCAGTTCTCCTCCCAACTATTCAATTTTTTTCCAGTCTTATACCCCAAAGCATCGGATTGTGTCATTGGCTTTTAAGATTGTCACTATACTCAATTGAAACTTGATTGGAACTTGGTATTTTTCGGGGTGTAATTTAAATTGATTGGCTGAATTTGAATCTGTTCTGTCATTTCCAAGCAACTAGCTACCCCAGTTGCTGGAGCACATGTTACATTGTGTCTTCTTGAGAACACTTGGTGTTGTCACAGCTAGCTTTTATCTCTTAAAGGTACAGTACACCCACATCTACGTAACACTTCCCCCCTTAAGAAAAAAAATTAACCATCATAATAAAAAGATGGCTTCATTTCTTTTTCTCTACTTTTTAACACATTACCCTAAAATACAAATAACTTTAATATAAGTTCACCTTAACGTCTTCCCATATACCTGTACATATAAAACATTAAATAAAGACAAATTTCATCTAAACACTATCAGTTAAATCTGCGATAACACATCTGCGCTTACGTTTTTCCGACCCACAACATATATGATTTTTAAATTAAAAGTCTGTAACTTAATTCTCCAATGAAATAGTCTCATATTCTTGTCTTTAAAGCATTCCATGAATGTAAGTGGATTGTGATCTGTGTACACAACCGTCTCTGACACATTGTTTGTGACATACACATTAAAATGTTGCAAAGCCAGTAACAAACTCAATAGTTCCTTGTCAATTGTGGAGTATTTCCTCTGCTGGATGTTGAGCTTCTTCAAAAAGTAACCAACTGACAGTTCAATCCCATCCTCATCTTCCAGTAGGAGTATAGCTCCAACTCCGATGTCACTAGCATCGATGGCAACTTTAAAAGGTTTTGAAAAGTTTGGTGTAGCTAAAACTGGGCTTGGTAGTCAATACTGATTTCAAATGGTCAAATACTTCCTGACATTGTTCTGTCCACTGAAACTTTGTGTTCTTCTTCAGCAAATCGGTTAATGGTGTCACTACACTGCTAAAGTTTGGAACAAACGTCTGATAGAATCTGCTGAGTCCTAAGAATTGAAGGACCTCTTTCTTCGAGGTTGGTCATGGAAATTCCTCAATGGCCTTTGTCTTTGTGTTCTGTGGGGTCAACCTTCCAAGACCGATATTATGTCCCAAGAATGTCATCTCTGCTTTCGTGAATTCCGTTTTATTTAAGTTTATCACCAGTTTTGCTTCTTGTAGTCGTTCAAAGAGCTCTGCCAATTGCACCATGTGATCTTTCCAGGACTTACTAAAGATCACTACATCGTCCAAATAGACTGCACAGTTTTGTTAACCCAGCCACAATTCTGTCATGAGTGTTTGGAATGTGCAGGTATGCTCTTCATTCCAAAGGGCATCACTTTAAACTGATATAGCCCATTAGCAGTTACAAATGCAGAAGTTTCTTTCACCGTCTCTGATAAAGGTACCTGCCAGTAACCATGCATTAAGTCCAACTTGGTGATGCAACCAACTTTCTCAATATAGTCCTCCAATCTAGGAATTGGATATCAGTCCGATTTTGTAGGGCGCTGAGCTTCCGATAATCCCCATAGAATCGTTGAGTCCCGTCTAGTTTGGGAACTAAGACAATCGCCGAACTCCACTCACTCTGGCCTGGTTTGATGATGTCCTTGTCGAGCATGGTCTCCACCTCCATCTGGACCTGTCTGGCTTTGAAAGGATTAAGCTGATAAGGGTGTTGTTTTATCGGAGCAGTATTCCCTACTTCATGTACAGTAGCATTAGTCCTTCCCATCTGATTCTTGCATATGTCCATATACTGCAGTAACAAATCTTTCAACTGCGTTCTATGCTCCTGAGACAGATAGCTTGCTAACCCATTCCACTCCTCAAGGACTTCTTCATTTTTAAATCTATTTTGAGACACATCAAAATCCACAGCATATGGATTTGATTCCTCACTCTGTGGGGTTGTAACTAACACCTAATTCTTTAGTTCTTTCTCTCGGTTTCAACATGTTCACATGACATACTCAATGCCTTTTATCCCCTATCTGATAATTTTATTAGATAGTTCACCTGATAGATTCAACTGTTTCTCAATCACTAAACCTGGCTTTGAAGGGTTGTCCTATCACTGGTAGCAGTACTAACGTGTTATCCCCTTGGAAAAATGTCCGAGTCTCAGAACTTTTATCTGCCACCTGCTTCATTCTGCACTGTGCCCTCTTTCGGTGCTGTTTAGCTAACTCATCTATTCGATTTAGTATCTCCCTCACCTTTGATAGACAATCTAATTGTGAAATCTACGACTTTAGTCCTGTCAATTTTTCTTTAATTAATTTCTCACTTCATGACCGAATATTAGCTCACAGGGAGTAAACTGAGTAGATTCATTTGGGGCATCCCCAAATGGCAAACAATACGAATAGGATATGTTTATCCCAATCATTTGGGTAATCCTAACAGTATTCTCTCAACATGGTCTTCAAGGTCTGATGCCACCTTTCTAATGTTCCCTGGGATGATACGCACTGGATTTAAAATGCTGTAAATCTAAGCTATCCATAACCTCCTTAAACAGCATAACAGTAAAATATGACCTTTGGTCCGACTGAATCTCTCTGGCTAGCCAATACCATGTGAAGAAAGCTACTAACTCCTCTACCTCATTTTTTGCTCTGATTGTCCATAATGGAATTGCCTCCAGAAATCTGGTAGACAATTATGTTAACATGTACTGGTTCGCATTTTTTGTTCTTGGGAGGGGACCTACACAAGCAATGATAACCAACATGAAAGGTTCTTCAAATGCAGGAATTCGCAACAAAGGTGCTAGTTTTATTACCACCTATGGCTTACCTACCATTTGGCATGTATGACACGTACAGCAAAAGTTAATCACATCCTTGTGCATTCCAGGCCAATAAAATATTTTTGTACCTTAGCCTGAATCTTTTGTACCCCTAGGTGACCTTCTACAGGTAGCTCATGTGCTACCTGTAACACTTCCTGTCTGCACACTATTGGCAACATAATCTGATGCACTTTGGCCCATTTCTCCTCTGCATTAACCTGCCGGGGTCTCCATTTCCACCTAAGGATTCTATCTTTCAGATAATAACTCTCCAGAATACTCTCTGCCTCCTTTTTGGAATACACATCCACACATTTATCTTTTATTGTCTTGTTTTGCTGTTGCAAGTCTCAGTCTTTCAGGACTAAACACTTCTGTTTGACCCTTATCTGTTCAGGTTTTTCTTGCACTATTATGTCAAACAAGGTCTCCGCTAACTGAACCTCAGCTCCTTCATCTTTCTCTTTACTTTTCACTTCGTGCTGTGACTTATGGTAGTGGGATCTGGTCACCACACAATCTGGGAAAATACCAGCATATTTCTGTTTTAACTCCTCAGTTTCTTGGTCTTCCCCTGGTCTTCTCCACAGCAAGGGGTGTCACTACCACCTTGGATCCTAGCAAATCATTCCCATGAACAAATTGAATTCCTGGAACTGACATTCTGTCAATCACTCCCGCAGTAGCTTCCCCAATCTTGAGTTTCCAACCTGATCTTACATTGGGGAATGCTAAATTTCTGTCCATCTATCCCATATATTACCACACTCTCAAGTAACAGATCAGAAAGAGTGCATAGTTGCTCATTTCTTACGATCAGCTATTGGTTGGATCCTGTATCTCTCAAAATGATAACTTCTTGTCCTTCTCCCCCTGTTCTTTCTGAGTAAACTTTAACCACAGAGGCGAATTCTTTGTAGAGAATGTAAAGAGGGACAACAAATATGAACGCACAGTGTGACAAATAAAACTTGATACATAGATATAGAGAGAGACAGAGAGGTTGTATACAGCAGACAAAAGGTATTAAAACGGACATGAGGAAGGTGAAGAAATACTTAGAGACTTAGGGATAGTAAATCTCAAGTTCAAGCTGAGACATAAGTAAGAATCACAGTTACAGTTACAGTCAACAGAAAAATAACCCTTCATCTATATAGCGCTTTTCTTGACCTCGGGGCATCCCAACGTGCTTTACAGATACTTAAATACAATTGAAGCTTTGTCACTGTCATAATGAAGGAGACAGATCAACAAATTTTCACACATTAAACTCCCCAAAAAGCAATGTGATAATGATGAAATAAGCTGTTTTTGTGATGCTGATTGAAAGATAAATATCACACTGGATAGCAAGGCTAGCCCCCACTGCTCTTCTTCAAAACTATACCATGGGAACCCTTACATTCTTGATGAAGGGCTGATGCCCGAAATGTCAATTCTCCTGCACCTCGAATGCTGCCTGACCTGCTGTGCTTTTCTACCACCACACTCTCAAACCTGAGTGGTCTTTGTTAAAGATCTCAACCAAGCGATGGCACCTCAGACAGCACAGAACTCTCTCAGTCCTGCACAGAAAACATCTGAGAAGTCTGAGTGCACAAATAACCCACAATTCCATAGATAATGGTTAACATAAATGTTGAAAAAAATGCCAGAGAAAGAAAGGTAACATAAGATGATTTGTTCTTATGAATTTATCCAATGTGACAGCTACCCAGTGCTATGTTGAGCATGTAATTATCCTGATTCAGTACTTGCCTTAAGGTAAGGCAGCATAATTCTCTTGTTTACACATAATTGCATGCCTTAGCTTAATGACTACCCTCTTGCATTAATTCAGCATTTAGTATAGCTATCAGAGAGCTGTGGACCCAGCCACAAGCATTAACAATGAATACACAAAGTTACAGGAAAACCAATTGGTATCAATCAAAAAAAGTTGGCAAGATCAAGAGGCGACTGGAAGCGGTTAAAAACCCCTGGATGTCTGCGCCTGAGTTTGACCTGAGCCACAATGAAAGCATAAGGTTGGCAACAGATGCCTTGCTGGATGCTGGCACTGAGGCTTATGATAGTGTGTTGGCTGAAGAAGGAGAGGTGAGCTTCCTATCTCCTTCTGAAATACAATACATTATGAGTAATCCTAAGGAGCCCCTCCAACCTGAGCTACCGCTATTAGAAGGGGGACAAAGCAAACCTGGGGCACCAGATGCTTCTTCTGACCTGACTGGCACTTACTTCCCACTCAACTCGGACAGCAATGGACCAATGTTGGAACAAGGTTGGCCAATGGCAGACAAAAGATATTACCTGAAAGGACCCTCAAACATCAAAGTTTACTTTCAGACTGCAAAATCGCAGAGCATCAAAAATATTTTACGCTTCTACATCAGTCAAGCTATTGAGGTAATTCCTGTACTACATCACAATTCAGTAATGTTTGTTTATTGTGAATCAAGAATGGCTCAGAATGTGTTAGCTGTATTGAAGATAAGTTAAATTGTCATGCTATTATTACTGCTTAAACATCCAGCAACTTGTGATAAGGAAGAATAATTCTGACACTTATGAATTATTACAAGTAGTTGGTGGTTTGCATTCCTTGACCTTGTGAATAGGGGATCATGTCCACAATCTCCTCTTGAGTGTCATGAAATTGTAAAAATACCTCAGAACGTTGGATCTGTCACCCAACAGTGCAAGGACCCCCTCAATGATGAGATTTACGTTTCTTTGGTGTCACTCAACAACTCTCACCCTGAAAGGGTACAATTTTAATTGGAATCCCGTTCCACAGCCTGTAAATTGTTCTGTTTTTAAATTGTATTATTTTAAAATAATCTTACTTTTCCTTTCAGTCTTTATTTCTGATTCACAACATAATGTCTCTTCGCTTTTAATAGAAGTAAAATATTATGGAAGCTGGGAATCTGAAACAAGTACAGAGAATGCTGGAGAAATGCATCTGTAGCGACAGAAAAATTGAGTTAACATTTCAAGACTGGTAAAACTAAAGAAACTTTCTCCCTTCAGAGATACTGGCAGACATGTTGAGTTTCTCCAGTATTCTGTGTTTGTTTCTCTCCTTCCTTCTGTTCATTTATCTGTCTGTATCGGATTTGTTCTGTATCTGATTCACATAATTTACTTCTTTCATTTTTTTTCTCTGTGTTGTTTCTGTGTTTCTTTCTCAATCCATAAGTCTCACCAATTAAAGAGATGGGGCTGCTCTTCCCATCAGAGTGCTGAATGGATGTCTCTAACCTTAAATAATGTTGATCTTATTTTGTGTACCTCCTGTGCAACTGTAATCTTATATGTCTCACTCTGCCTAATCACCCTATGGACTATATGTCACAAGGTTTGTGAAGGCTTGAAGCTCAGGTTGAAGTTTAGGGTGTAGGTTTGCTCGCTGAGCTGTAGGTTTGATATCCAGACGTTTCATTACCTGGCTAGGTCACATCATCATCGCTTCACTTGGAGGTCGCCACTGATGATGTTATCTAGCCAGGTAATGAAAGGTCTGGATATCAAACCTACAGCTCAGCAAGCAAACCTACTCCCTAGGTCTATATGTCCTTGTTTGCTATGATCTGCCTGTACTGCTCACAAATCAAAACTTTTCACTGTACTTAGGTACATGTGACTACAATAAATCAAATCAAATCAAATTCACTGAGATCCCAGAAGTCCTATTACCCTATCCCTTGGCAGCTTGCACTTCTAGCAAGTTATCAAGTCCTCACCTTGATCCTAAATGGCATTCTACCCTATTCTTAAATTGTGACCCCTGATTCTAGGGGAAATATCTTCCCTATGTCTACATCTCCTTTAAGTATTTCATAGGTTCCAGTGAGATCACATTCTATCTGTTAAAATTCTTGAGAAAACAGCTTGCCCCATCTCTCTTCATAGGACAGTTCCACAATCCTAGGAACAAGTATGGCAACCTTTATTGCATTTCCTCGATGACAATAATATATTTCTCAGATAAGGAGACCAAAACTGTAAACAGTACAACAGGTGTAGACTAACCAAGCTCTTGAATGTTTGAAACAAGACTTCACTGCTCTTGTACTCAATCTATTTGCGATAAAGACTAATATTCTATGAGCTTTCCTAATATCTTGCTGCACTTCCATGTAAACCCTCAATGACTTATTGACAAGGACAGCAAGGTCCCTTTGCACATCTATACACTCTAACTTCTCACCACTTAAAAATATTCTGCACATCTGTTCTTCCTACCAAAGTGAATAACCTTATATTTATCCATTGGATATCCAAGTGATTTGGGAGGATGAAGAGTTGAAGGAAATTATTCTTAATAAAGTTGTACTGGAGGAATTAATGGGATTGTAAGTTGAAAAGTAAGGCTCTGGAACCTGACTGTCTACATCTCAGAATGTTGAAGGGGGTGGCAAAAGAGACAGTCAATGGATTGGTAATGATTTTCCAAAATTTCATAGATTCTGGAATAATTCCTGCAGATGTATTTCTATTTCTATTTATTGAGCTTTGAGTGAGTTATTAGGTATTGGAAATGTTGATATTAACTAACAATACTGTCTTGATCATGATTTCCTCACCCTTCTCTGCTTTTCTACTCCACCAGAACTCTTCATAGTTTTGATAATCTCTATTAAATCTCCTCATAACAAAAGTCTTAGAAACTGGAGTAGGTCATTCGGCCTTCAAGTCTGTACCACCATTCAGTAAGATCATGGTTGATCTGATGATGTCCTCAGTTCCGCCTTCCTGTTCTCCCACTCTCCCAAAACCCATAGTGCTTGATTCACTTTTTAATCAAAAATGTATTGAATTGAGCCTTCAACAAGTTTGATAATCCAATCTCCATCACTTTCTATGAAAGAGATTCGCACAGACCAATGACCAGATTATTGAAAAAGTTCTCCTTCTCTCCCTTTTAAAAGGGAGATCTCTAAATTCTGAACTGTTAGTTTTACCAAAGAGAAAACATCTTCCAGATATCCATCCTATCTACTTTCGCCAAGATCTTATCTATTTCAACAAGATCCCTCTCATTTTACAAAACTCCAATGAGTACAAGTCGGAACTGTTCTTCATAAGTTGAGCCTTTCTTCCCAGAAATGAACTAAGTGAACCTCTGAACTCCTTGTATTAAAGTTCAAAGGTCCATTTGCCTTCCCAATCAATTGCTGCCACTATACATTGACATTTTGTGGTTCATATACCAGGGCACGTAGACCCCTTTGTACCACCACCCTCAGCTTTTCCAGTCTCTCGCCATAAGTGTGGAAGTTAAAGTATCAAATGTGATTCTAACTTCCTTTCTCCCAGCTAATAGCTATTGTGATGGACATATTCACTGATGTTGATATCTTCTGTGATGTCCTGGAAGCAGCCAACAAGCGGGATGTCATTGTTTACATTCTACTAGATCAACACTCTTTACAATACTTCATTGAAATGTGTGAAAAACTCCAGATAACAAGCAGTCACTTAACGGTACGTGCTTTGTCAGCTTTATATTCAACAATAAAATAATCCAGTTGAATTCTACATAATCCATGTTTATATATATGCTCATATGTGTATAATGGACACTTGGTTGTCTCTCTTTGTCCATCTGCTTCAGGTGGTTGAGGCGTGGTCAGGCCACAGCTTGGGATCGTCAGGCAGGTGGCTGGAGTACTGATTCTGATTGGGGGAGTGGGTTGTTAGTCCAAGGTTGGGTAAGGGTTGAGGGATGTTGGATCTTATGTGTGGGAGAGAATCCTGGGGATATTCAGACCATTGGATGGGAAGAGGAAGGGTTGCATATTTCTGGTAGTGGGTTGAGGTCAGGCCAGAAATAGGGGTTATCAGTTCTGGGAGAGGTGGGAGAGTCTGAGTTGTGAGGGCTTGGTGTTAGTCAGGATTAGTTCAGAGTGCTGTGGGTGAAATTGGGCTTGATTGCAGGGGAGAGTGATTAGATTAGATTAGATTAGATTACTTACAGTGTGGAAACAGGCCCTTCGGCCCAACAAGTCCACACCAACCCACCCCTACATTTACCCCTTATCTAACACGATGGGCAATTTAGCACAGCCAATTCACCCTAACCTGCACATCTTTGGACTGTGGGAGGAAACCGGAGCACCCGGAGGAAACCCACGCAGACACAGGGAGAACGTGCAAATTCCACACAGTCAGTCGCCTGAGGAGGGAACTGAACCCGGGTCTCTGGCACTGTGAGGCAGCAGTGCTAACCACTGTGCCACCGTGCCGCCCACTAACCAGTGTTTGGTTGTAGGGTCTTGGATATGGGCTAAGAGCTGGAGGGAATGGGGTATAGTTTGGGGAGTCATTGGTAATTTGGAGCTTCAGTTTAATAGTTACCCAGGATTTAAGTAGCATCTTCAACCTCAATGTTTTCCCAGGTAACTGTTAAATGACATGAGTTGGATCCCTCCAAAGTTTACAACTTTAATGGTAGCTATGATGTGGATGTGCCAGTGTTGGACTAGGGTGGACAAAATCAGGAGTCACACAACACCAAGTTATAGTCCAGCAGGTTTATTTGAAGTCACACAAGCTTTCGAAGCACAGTTTTGAATTACTTATTACACTTTCTCATATACACACACTTTCACACAAAGGCACACACATACATGGCACACACATCTACGGGATGAATCATTTCATCCAAGATGTTTGTTTACTTGCAGATACATTCTATTGTGTTCAAAAAGCACAAAATTTGGAGTCACTGTCAGTCAATGTTGCATCTTATAAATTCCAGCTTTCAGAATGAAATCAGGCTGCTTCTAGATTAAAACTCAGACAGATTCTGAACAATACCTCACAATGTCTAGGATGTGGCCTGAGATGTTATTGTATATTCCTATCACTCTGTCTGATTGTCATGACAGCACAGCACTGATGTTGACTTTTTAAACACTTTATACACTGTCTAACACTCTTGGTTCACCTGCAGAGATATTATCTGACACCCCACTCATACCAGCTGTATGATCTCTTGATCTCTCTGCCTATAAACTCTGTGTCTGCCCTGCTTTCTCACAGAACCTGACGAAGGGGCTGCCTCCGAAAGCTTGTGTGGTTTCAAATAAACCTGTTGGACTATAAACTGGTGTCGTGCGACTTCTGACTTTGTACAACTTTAACAGATTGATTGTTTTGGAAGGTTCCGGATGCAAGAGATTTGCCATTGGAAAACTGAATTTGTCAATTCCTAGAGCTTGCTGCATCTGGATTCCCAAATTGTAATTTCAATCTGAGCTGCTCCAAAGACTTTACATTATTGGAATTTCTGGACCGCTTTCTTTCTGTTGTTGTTTGACCTTCTAGTATTTCCAGTATTTTCTGTTTTAACAGAGGCTTCAATTGAGTAGCTTTTGAAAACACAGTAATTACAACAGCTACAAATGTGCATTTATATAATGTTTTTAATGCAATATACTATCCCATGGTGCTTCCTGGAGCATTATGATGCAAAATCTGACACTGAGCCACATAAGGTGGTGTTAGGACAAGTGACCAGCAGCTTAGTCAAGGCTTTACATACCTTAAATAAAGAAAGACAGAATGACTTTAAGGAGGGATATCCAAGAGTAGTGGCCTCAGCAGCTGAAGACGCGACCACCCAATAGTGGAGTGACTAAAATCAGGGGAAAATGAACAGGACAAAGTGGAGGAACACAGACATCTGAGAATGTATATACCAGAGGAGTCTACGGAGTGAAATAAACCACTCAAAAGCTGGCAAATAATTGAAATACGATGTGTCAACCACAGGTGTAACTTTCACAAACTTCTTGGTATATAAGGTTGACAATATTCCATTTCTTGTGTTGTTCAAATATAAACATTGCTGTCACCTTCTCTCGGTGAATGAACTCCTTCTGTCTCGTGTTTCAGAATATAGAAATCAGGCATGTGTCTGGTGACCTCTACTGTTCAAAATCTGGAAAGAAATTTTCAGGCCAAGTTCAGGAAAAGTTTACCATTATTGACTGCTTACATGTGCTATCGGGATCCTACAGGTGAGTGGGAAGATATTCAGCCACTACAGTCACTGTGATTATAAACAGTGCAAGTAGCACAAAGTAGGTATGATTAATATTTCAAACACTCCAGGACTGTCCGGGAGTAAAAGAATTATTCCAGTTTGTAAACTCCTCTAGGCTACAACTCTCCAAGACCTCAATGCTACCTTTGAGTCTGTACTACAAGCAGCCTGGGTGAAAAATCATTATAACGCTGGACAAAATTTTGTTGAATTTAATTTCTCAATATTTCTGTCTATTTGTTATTTGAGTTGGCAGAACAACTATGTTGGTTTCAGAGTTAAAAGTTAATAGATCAGGTAACCACTCCCTGATTAGCAAATGAGGAGCAGGCATTAGGTGGACAGGCATGTCAAGTGACCAATACTTATTCTGGAGGGTGGGGTGGGGGGTTCAGGAGAGGGAATGTAGGAAGCAAGAGTCATATCCTGAGACCTCCAGGAATGTGTTCAACCACAACTGGCAACCCAATATGGGGCTTTGCGACACAGTAGGTCAAGCCATTTTGGAAACGGTGACTCTAAATGGGTAATTCTTCAGAGTGTTGCAAGGTGCTGATATTTGGTGAGGAGGCATTCATTTGTTAGTCTGTACATTTGCTCTCAAATGGCATCTTTTTATAGGTGAAGCAAGTAATAAAAATCTTGCTTCATCTGGCAGTATTTATTGGATTTTTTCAATATTCTTAATCAAAAGTTTGGTCAAACAGACAAGTTTTTGAAAACATCCCAGAGGAGGAGCAACAGCTTGAGAGGTGGAGAGATTTAGGGACAGAATTCCAGAGCAGTTGATGCATGACAACCAATAGTGGAACAATGGAAATTAGGGATGCTCAAGAGGCAGGATTGGATGAGTGAAGATGCCTTTAGGGGTTATGGGGCAGTTTTTCCTTTAGGGATATTGGTTTGCCAGGGCTCTGGGGATAGTTTCCACATTGCCTTTCAAAATAAGGGTTTTGTCTTCTTGACAAAACATCTTCCTGATGGTTTTATTTTGCCATCTCATACAAAAATACACTTCTGACATTACAGCACTTGTTTAGCGTTGCACTAGAACAGCCAGCCTGGATCTTATGCTTAAGCCCTGGAGTGGGACTTGGACACACAACCTTTGAACTCGAAAGGAAAATGGAGAACCTATGCTGCAAAAATGCCTTAGATTTTTGTATTAACAAATTGTAAGCATTTCATTTGAATCAATTTTTAAATTTATTTTTTCTCTCAATTTCTGCTTTTACAGTTTTACTTGGTTATCAGGGCAGGTGCACAGGAATTTCATCACTCTCTTTTCAGGACACATTGTTGAAAGTTTTGATGAAGAATTTCGCAGGCTCTTTTCTCAGTCTAAGCCAGTAAATGAATTCAGTTCAAAGCAAGCATTACCTCACAGCCTTCCAAGAAGCTCAGTGAAAACCAGCAGCGGACCAATAATCATGTGGCCAGAAAGTCACAACACCCTTTCAAATACTTTGAGCAGCCTATCCAGTTCCAGCCAGCCCTCAATCAACACCATTCACTTCACCAAAGGTGAGAATCTTCACGACCAGAAACACAACAGCAGAGCTGCTGCTAAGTACAGGCTGTTGTACACACCGCTTCTCCAGGAAAGGAACTATCCCTTCCAAGTTGACTGCCACCTTAATGAAATACCAAAGCCAACTGTGAATTCTAAACGCATCAACACACTAAGAGCTCAGAGGGAGGAACTGCAGAGTGTATCACGACTATTGCCTTTCAGGCAACATTACATGCTGACAGACACCAAACTCTTGTTCAACCTGGAGCGAACCCACAGAGGAAAATACTCAATGGAAGCCCCATTCAGACTGAATAATCTAGCTAATCCCAAGTACTTCAACAATAGATAGGACAGGCATTTTGACTGATGAAAATGATTGTTTGCAGATATAATTGAAGACAATCTAGTTTAATCTAAGAAAAATGATGGCCCGAATCTCCCAGCTGTTGGATTATCTGGAATCAGACACACAACCTACCATGCAATCTGGAACCCATGCAATCTGGACTCCATTGGCATTGTCCAACAAGTCTGAACTGCCAGGAGGCAAATTCCCTGCTCTCTGGGACCTTCTGCCTAGGTCTCTGAATCAGAGTTAGAATTGGAGACTTTGGACAGTCCTCACTGACCAAACTAAGTAATTACACAGGAGTTGTTAGGCAAAGAAAATCCTAATTAAATCCCTTTTCCATTTTCTCAGTGTACATCTGTTTTCATCTCTCTCTTTATACAAGTCAGTTGTTTTCTCTCGTTCTACATCTGTGAAAATGGCTGTTTTTGATGCTTGTATTTAGTTGTCTTGGGCACATGTTCCTGATGAGTCGTAGAGATCAGTGCCAGTTTTGTCTCAGTTTCACGAATGCCAGAAATTCAAGAGTTCAAATCCATTCTAAAGACTTGAGCAGGAATGCTATCAGTCAAAGATGGTAAACCCTGCTTGTTGACCCAGCTAGATGTTAAGGATCCCATGACACCACATAAGAAGTAAAGACATTTTTCACAGCATCCTGGTCAACATTTATCATCAAAATGTACTGTCTGTGCATCATTACATTGTTTACTGCGTTGCATTTCTTAGAATAGGAACCACACTTCAAAAGAACTCTGCAATGTTGCCACAAAAGCTGTCTTTCTCTCTATCCTTTACTATTCCTTTGTGTATTATGATTTTCAGTACTTTTCGCTCCATTTTTGGTGGCCAAAGTACTTCTATCTTGAGCTGTTTCTCTCTTTCTGATTATATTTACAATTTGCTTGTATCCCTTTTTCTACTTGTACATGATTCTCTTTCTTGTGTATTTTGCATGTAATTGCGCCTCTGTCTGTAGCAAAGACTTTTAATGCATTGTGTATTTGTTTCTCTTCCTGCCCAATGTTCAGCCCACTCACTCTTTATACACAATGAACAACATATGGCTAGGGATTAACATATTGGCCAATATCTGGTGTAGTAGACATCAACTAATTTAGGTATGAAATCTGAAGCAGCCTTGTTTCTTATGGCTTAATGTAGTTTGCATTCATCTGCCTAGGGATTGGAATGAGAAAAGCAAGGTCCAAAAATTTTAACCATGCTAATGCTCAAGTGAGGTACTAAAATATTACATCCAATCAGTAATGAATAATTGATATGAAGCTTGGTGCATTAAAATAAAAATCAATGGCTTTGAAATTAGATGCTTAAGAAGGATCCTAAGTGTAAGCTGGGTGGAGAGAAGAACTAAAGAGCATTGAGAGAGGCTGGAAAAACAAAAGAATTCTTAAATTATATCAACATAAGTCAACTGTAGGTTTCCAAACATGCTTTCCATGCAGAAAAGTTGGAGTCTCATCACCACTAGGGGGCTAAGCAGTAGAAGATCAATAGGCCAACTGGGAAGCGAGCCACTAGACTGCATTAAAAATCCATGTAACCAGGACATCAACAATAACAGCATCTGCTGTTGCTAAGATTAGAAAGTTTGGAAGACCCATGGCCACCTATGCCACTCAACATGCACTTAGATAATGACAATGAATCACCAAGATCAAGTGGTCAAAGAAATTAATTGTGATTAAAATAACCAACTTTCTGGCTGTTTCTTCTGGTCTCTGTTGTGATTATGATGAATTGTGAACATGCTTTACATCATGACAGAAGGCTAACAAAGAACTCCATTATTGCAGCACAAAACATTCATTAGAATCGTTATTTGATGGAGGTGAAGCAACTAAAATGTGATTCTTCAGCACAATGTAAGATTATATCCTCACAATCAGTATCAGAATGTCTTACTGCAACTTCACTTCATGTATTGACCTGGTAAATCGATAGTGCATCTTGTTTTACAAATTATTGATATTTACTACTCTGTTTTCCATAAAAAACAAGGTTGCTTTCCTATTTTGAATTCATAACTTTTAAGTTCGTTGTTAGTTTCTCAGGTATGGCAATTTGACATCGGGTACCTTCAATGAATTCTGAGTCCAACTACAAGGAGACACATTAGAACAGATCAGACTGATCCAACTCTCTCCTCACACAAAATGCTATTTAGTGCTTCCTGGGACTCGGAAAGAAAGAACTTGAATTTCCAAAGTGCCATTCACAACCTTGGGACATCCAAAAGCAATTTGCACCTAATGAAGCACTTCTGAAGTGTGGTCAGTTTCTTAATGTAGGACACCTGCATTCCCTGGATATGCAACCTTAGAAACTTGAAGTATCCACCTGGCAGTGGACAGAGCTTTACACTTACTTGAAATACAACAGTGCAGCACTTGCTCAATCTTTTGAGTAAGTTTCTCAGGTGGGACTTGAGGTTGTGACACTCTCACCTTGATTCCAGTCCCCACTCCAGAAATGCAATCACATAATCCAGGCTCTAATGCTGAGGAAATGCTGCACTGTTAGATGCATCAGCTTTTGGGTGAAATGTTGGAAGTGGGATTGCACTGGATGGTTACCTGTTACTCGACGGAATGAACTTCTGCCACACTTTAATTTCTAAATAAACTCCATGGCACTATTTTGAATAATATTGCGTTGGGGGTTTCTACTCCCTGCTACCTTACCTAATTTGAAACAAACCAACTTGACATTAACTCATTGATGTTTGTGAGAACTTGCTGTGTGCAAATTGTTTGCCGTATTTCCCCAGAACGGTGACTACACATTGTCTCAAAGTGCTTTCTGGACATACTGTGGTCGTGAAAGGCACTGAATAAATGTAACACTCTACGTTTGGTAAACAACTGTCACCATACCCTGTCAGCATCACACTCCCTACCCACATGCTACTGGAAATATCAGGAAACCGTGAGGTTACATAATAGGTTTATAAGGAAAAAAAGATATTTTTCTAGAAACGAAAATGTGTTGCGGGAAAAGCGCAGCAGGTCAGGCAGCATCCAAGGAACAGGAGAATCGACGTTTCGGGCAAAAGCCCTTCTTCAGGAATTTTTTCTAGAAGTACAGTATATCACATCGAGTCAGATATCAGTTTAATTGAATGGGTCTGAGGAACAGGCACAGGAGAATGATGACTATCATAAAACATATGCATCAGATACATATATAGGATTTACCATGGAAATAATCCAATGAAGCTTTGTTAAATTGGTCTCGGAGAGGCTGAGTAAATTGGGTCTATATTCTGTCGAGCTTAGCAGAATGATGTGATCTCATTGGAATTATCAAAATTCTGAAAGGGCCAGACAGAGTAAACACCAAGAATTGTTTTCCCTGGCTGGGGAACCTAGAACATAGAGGCTAATGTTCAATATAAGAGGTTGATAATTTAGACACAGGAAAAAAGTTTTCTGTTGGAGGGTTGTGAGAATCTTTGGAATTTTCCATCCCAGAAAGTTGTACACACCCCATCATTGAACATAGTTAAGTCTGAGGTAGACAAGCATTTGGAAAGCTTCAGGGAATCATTGGATTTGGGAAGCAGGTGGGAAAATGATGATGAAGTAAACCATTAACCATGATCATACTGAAGGACAGATCAAGCTAGAGGACTAAATTATCTATTCTTGCTTCTATTTCTTACATGATGCTATTTCAAAGCTATTAAAAATACAGTATTAAAAACCTCTATCCTAATTTGAAATGGGGGATGAATCACTAGACTTAGCATTGGAAAACATGAAATATTCTATCCTACTTCAGTAGCATTTTTTGAACACAAGTATCTGTAACCCCAATATGAGGAAATCTCCATTTTACTGTACAATAAAGATTTTTGAAGACAACTTGTATTGGTACCTATACATCACTGTGCTTTAATATCCCAATTTCAGCATTTATGCATTGCACCACCACAAACCACAGGCCCTTTGACAATACTTTCCAAATTCTGGTCTCGATCACTGATAAAGATAAGGCCAATAGATGTATGGGAACATCACCACATGAAAGCCACTTACCATCCTGAATTGGAAATATATCATCATCCCTTTAGTGTTGCTGGGTTAAAGTCTTTGAACTCTCTCTCTAAAAGTACCTGGGGCACATGAACTGCAGTGGTTCAAAAAGGCAGTTCACCAGAAACATGATTTGGACTGGGGTGTACAAAGTTAAAAATCACACAACACCAGGTTATTGTCCAACACGTTTAATTGGAAGCTCTGAAAGCTAGTGTACTTCCAATTAAACCTGTTAGACTATAACCTGGTGTTGTGGGATTTTTAACTTTGTACACCAGAAACACAGAATTGTTATTTTGCAGGAGGAGGCCATTTGGTCCATTGTGTCTCCATCGGTTCTATCATCTAGTGTCAATCTCCTCCCTTTTCTCCATATGCTTGTACTCCATTTCTATCCAAATAATCATCCAAAACCCTCTTGAATGCCTCAACTGAAACTGATTCTACACATTTCCAGACAGTGCATTTCATACTCTAGTTAATTGCTGTAACACATTTTTAAAAAAAAAAATCACATCCTTGGTTTTGTTTGCATATCAATTTGAATCGCCAACCTCCTCCTTTTTACTGTTATGAAAGGGAACAGCTTCTCCCTATCTACTGATCCAGCCCACTCATTATTTTGAAAACCTCTATCAAATCTGTTCACAGCCTTCTTTTTTCAAAGAAGAACAGTCTCAGCTTCTTTGATTCATCCTCATAACTGAAGTTTCCCATTCCTGGAACCATTCTTTTGTGCACTGTCCAAGTCATTCACATATTTCCTACAATGTAGCATCCACAAATATTCATTGATAAAAAATAATTATTTTTGGATTAAGTAATGACTATGGTAGCTTTTGTGGATTGTTGAGAATCATATTTCTTTCCATGGAAATGTCTGCAATCATGGGGAACCTTATCAAGTGCCTTGCTAAAATCCATGTACACCACATCCAGTGCTCTACATTCATCAATGTTTTTGTCACATCCCCAAGGAATTCAATAAGGCTTGTGAGGCATGACCTGCCCCTCATAAAGCCATGCTGACTATCTCTAATCAAACTATGATTTTCCAAGTAATCATAAATCCTGTCTCTCAGAATCCTCTCCAATAATTTGCCCACCAGAGATGTAAAACTGACTGGTCTGCAATTCCCAGGATTGTCCCAATTCCCTTTCTCCAAGAGAGTAACATTTGCCACCCTCCAATCATCTGGCACTATTCCAGTGGACAGTGAGGACACAAAGATCATTGCCAAAGGGGCAGCAATCTCTTCCCTTGCTTCCTGTTGTAATCTTGGGTATATCCTAATTGGCTTAGGGGACTTATATATCCTTATGTTTTTCAAAATTTTCAGCACATGTTCCTTCTTAACATCAACCTGTTTGAGCATATCAGCCTGTTTCATGCTGTCCTCACAAATGCAAGGGGCCCTCTCAGTAGTGAATACTGAAGCTAAGTATTCATAAAGGACCTTTTCTACCTCCTCTGACTCCAGGCACAAGTTCCCTCCACGATCCCTGACTTGCCCTACTCTGGCCATATTCTAGTTCCTCATATTAGTGTAGAATGCCTTAGGATTTTCCTTAATCCTACCCACTGAAACATTTTCATGCCCTCTTCTTGCTGTCCTAAGTCCATTCTTCAGTTCCTTAAGGACTACCTTGTAACCCTCTAGAGCCCTGTCTGATCCTTGCCTCCTCACTCTTAAGAAAGCGTCCTACTTCTTCTTGACCAGATGTCCCACATCCCTTGCCACCCAAGGTTCCTTTAATTCTATTATCCTTTCCTTGCCTCAGTGGGACAAACCTATCCAGCACTATCAGCAAGTGCTCCCTAAATAACCTCCACATTTCTGTCACGCATCTTCCCAAGAACATCTGTTCCCAGTTTATGCTCTACAGTTCCTATCTAATATCATTGTAATACCCCATCCCCCAATTAAATACTTTCCCATACTGTCTACTCTTCTCCCTCTCCATGACTATAGTAAAGGTTAGGGAGTTGTGACCACTATCACCAAAATGCTCTCCCACTGAGAGATCTGACACCTGGCCTGATTTATTGCCAAGCACCAAGTCCATTATTGCCTCCCTTTTAGTCAGCTTTTCTACATATTGAGTCAGGAATCCTTCCTGGACACACCTGACAAAAACGCTCCATCCAAATTATTTGAATAAGGAGAGTCAAATCAATATTAGGGAAGTTAAGGTCACCCATGACAACAATCCAATTATTTCTGCACCTTTCCAAAATCAACTTCCCCACCGCCAGACTAATTTAAACCATCCTGAAGAGCTCTAGCAAACCTCCTGCTGAGGACATTGGTGCCCTCCAGTTCAGTAACCCATCCTTCTTGTACAGGTCACACCTTCCCCAGAAGGTATCCCAATGATCCACATATCTGAAACCCTCTCTCCTACATAGGACTTGCAGCCACATATTGATCTGTACTTCAAATTCTTAAATCCTCTCTTTTTGGAAACATGTGCTGCATACAGTAATAAAAATACAAGCTATGGTTATGTGAGGAGTAAATCTGGATTCTAATGACTCTTTCTAAAAAATATATTGACAGCATCCAATTATTCACTTAAAATCATAGTGTCATAGAGATGTATTGCATGGAAACAGATTTTTTGGTCCAACTCATTCATGCCAATCACATATCTGAACCTAATCTAGTCCCATTTGCCAGCACTTGGCCCATATCCTGCTAAATCCTTCCTATTCATATACATATCCAGATGCCTTTTAAATGCTGTAATTGTACCATCCTCCACCACTTATTCTGGCAGCTCATTCCATACACGCACTACCTTCTGCATGAAAAAATTGCCCCTTAGGTCCCCTTTAAATTTTTCCCTTCTCACCCTAAACCTATGCCCTCTAGTTCTGGACTCCCCCACCCCAGGGAAAAGACTTTGTCTATTTATCCTATCCATGCCCCTCACAATTTTGTAAACCTCTATAAGGTCACCCCTCAGCCTCCAGGCACAACAGCCGCAGCCTATTCAGCCTCTCCCTATAGCTCAAAGCCTCCAACTCTGGCAAGAAAATTAATTTTTCAAACATCTGGGTTACAGTCACAATATGAGCAGAGATACGATCATGTTTTTGTTGTATTGAAGAAGTCCTTATTTTTAGCATGATGGAAAATACATCAGGCTGGCTGATTTGGGTTGAATAACATCATTCAACAGTAACATGGGATTAAATTTCCCAAATAAATGCCCAATCTCTGAAATGCAATTACTGTGCAACATAAATATCTATGAAGTACAAAATTGCAAATATTTCCACCATATGAAAGTATATATATTTGATGTAATATTTTCTCAGAGTAATATAGCACAGAAACAGATCCTTCAGTCCAATTCATACGGGCTGACCAGACATCTCAATCTGACCTAGTTCCATTTGTTAGCATTTGGTCCATATGCCTCCAAACCCCTCCCATTCACATACCCTCCCAGATGCCTTTTAAATATCGTAATTGTACCCATCTCCACCACCTCCTCTGACAGCTCAGACACCTTCTTTGTGAAGCAATTATTTCTCAGGTCCTTTTTCAATCTTTCCCCTCTCACCATAAACCTATATCCTCTAGTTTTCGAATCCCCCACCCTCAGAAAAAGACCTTCACCTATTCTCCTATCCATACCTCTTGTGATTTTATAAACCTCTTTAAGTCATAGATTCTATGACATTAAATCATATCTACAAGGGATTGCAGAAAGATATTTCTGAAAGTTCTTAACCTCACAACTCAGCTGTTCCAACACACTCCTGGCCAAGCCTCACCATTCCTAAACATTAAGAATAGGGATGAAGTTTCACAAAGATTCCCTCCTCAAGGCTGAACTTACATTTGACAAAAACAGATGAAAACAAGAATATTTGAACTGGTTTTAGGAAACTCTCAGGACACTGGTAGAGTTAACGAAAAACCAGGATATATGGTCACATTATATATTGATGTACTTATGTTAAGATGACATAGATACAAATGAAATCATGAAGAAATACTAGAAAATGATAAAACAGCTTTAATTTAGAGAAACTAACTTTTCCTACAGTTAGAAAAATATGAATAAAACTAAAATTTTAAGAAGATAAAAATATTGAAAGAGTAATGCTCTTCCAGCATATCTTAAATATAAAAATTAACATCACAGATATGAACATTTCTCTGCACATTATTGTGAAGCCATTGTGCTTATATCAGAACTTCTACAGCTGCAAAAATCACATCATAGCTGTCAGGTAATTTCAGAGACTGGATTCCAATGTGGAAAAACAGAGGTATGGGAAACCAGCGAGATACAAGCGACATGGGATATGGAACTCACTCCTAAAGTCTGCAGAGGTAAGATGGCTTGTCAAGTTTTGGCGAATGTACGATTAGCATTTTCACCATTCTGTTGCAAGCAGGTGTTGTTTTCTTTCAGCCAAGTGGCCTCTGCTTGAGTTTCTTCATCATCCACTATAAACACAAGGTCACTTTCACAATCCTTGGCAGAGATCAATGTAATTCAGTGACATTTTTAACCTTCTCAGCCTGTTTTACTTCCACATGGGACAGCAGAAGGATTCATATCGGAGCTTTTTAAACCACCTCTGCTCAAAATCGGAGCCTGACTCGATGGCAACACAGTTCAGTGAGGATGAACTGGAAAGTGTTGCAGGCTTTTCAGTCTCTGCGCCATTTTTAAACCTGTCCAGCAGCAGGTCCTCCGCCATCACCTGAGAGAGCAAACGAAGGATTAATATTTACATTAAAAACAAAATACTATACTTACAATATAAATTTCATAGAATCATATTACAGAGGTGGGAGTATGGCTCATTGTACTCATGATGGCTCTTTGAAAGAGCTTTCTAATTAGTCTTATTCACAAGCCCTTTCCTCACAGCTCTGCAAATTTCCTTCTTTCAAGTATTTATCCAAATCCTTTATAAAAGTTGCAACTGAATCTGCTCTCTGTATCCCGCCTAATAGCACATTCCCAATTGTAACACTTGCTACATTAGAACCAGTGCCTTATTTCCCTTTTGCTCTTTTTGCTAATTTCCCTGAATGTGGGATCGTGTTCAAAAGCAACTGAGATCAGTGAGTGGTGAAAACAGCCTCTTTATTGAGTGTCTTCAGTGGCTCAGTTCGAGGTGGCAATGGAATCCAAAATAGCTATACAGTAGCCTTTTTTATACAGTTTTTACATATACTAAAATTTTAGCACTATGGTGTCACATAGTTAAATGATTAGATTAGATTTCCTACAGTGTGGAAACAGGCCCTTTGGCCCAATAGTTGTATCTATTACACATATATTTGCATGACATCTGTCATGCGGATGCAGGAGTTATGCACTTGCTAAATGCAGGCTGTTACACCTGATGGGATTAGAATATCTGTCTGGTCTGGGCTTGCACAATTAAGAGGCATTCGGCCTCTTGTCTTTAAAGTTAGTAATGTTAGTAAAAATACTAGGCCTATATGATATAGACAAGTTAAAAAAAAAACGTGTACTGACAAAAGTATACTGTATATTAAACTGATCTCCCATAGTTGGGGCATGAGATTTTATCTATTATTGCCAGTTTTTGACAGTTCCTACACATTCATGCACGCAGTTTCACGGAAGTGCTGTTTTGAAAGTAAGTTCCTTAATTGGGGTAGCAGCCCTATTTAATATGTTTTTAAAAAGTATAAATCCGTACACTAGTATAAGATAGCAGTCTGAAATAAAAGTTAGAAATATATAGTACAGTGTTCTCGAAATAGGTAGCATATAAGGAAATTTTAAAGAGATAAAAAGCAGCAGGTTGTAAGGATAAGCTGGTGGAGGAAACAATTTAATGTCCTGCAGCCTATTCAGGTGCTGAGAGATGGTTACTAAAGGGTAATTAATATTATAATCTTTCCATCGTTTCAACTGAGTTATGGAGTCACGATGATGAAAAAGTCATTGTTCTGAATAGCATTTACTCAGGGGTTGTCTTTGATATAGGAACATGTCTAAACACTGCTTGCACCATGGGGCCAATAAGAACTGAAAGGTGTAAAGAAACAGTAATGGGTTGGCAGCCTAGGAAAAAAAGTTTAATTTAATTTATCTTGTAAGAGTAAAATGTACTAACAAAGCACAGTTTAACGAATGAAAGAATGGAAATGTGGTATTGCAAGCAGACAGCACTTGAGTGATTTAGTAAACAGAATCATATACAATAGCTTATACTGAATAGCACACAGCAACATCTCAATTTCAAAATGTTTATCCTTGTTAACCAGGATCCTGTTGACCTTGCCACTAGGTCAAGGTTGATTTTCTCTTGATATCATTAACATCTAGAAAGCTGTCTTGCATAAAGTCAATGATTTGGAGTACAGAATTTCAAAGGTTCACCACCTTTTGCGTGAAGAGGTTCCACATTATCTCAGTCATAGATGTCTTATCCATTATTCTAAGAGTTGAAAAATATGGTGCTGGAAAAACACAGCAGACCAGGCAGCATCCGAGGATGCTGCCTGACCTGCTGTGCTTTTCCAGCACCACATTTTTCAACTCTGGTACTCCAGCATCTGCAGTCCTCACTTTCTCCTCCATTATTCTAAGACTCTACGACTGGTCTGAACTCGGGGAAAACATCAGTCCTGCACTTACCATCAAGAATTTTTAATGATTTAATAAGATTGCTTCTTACTCTTAAGATGATTGCTTCTTACTCTTAGGACATAAAGAAGGAAATGAAGGAACAGAAGTGGAGATAAGGATTTCAAAAGGAAATTGAATGAATATTGAGGGAAATAAGTTTATGGGGCTAGGGGACAGTGATTGGAGGTGGGACAGGCATGGGGTGGGGGTGGTGGTGGGGAAAAATAGGACTGACCAGTATGTACTACTGACAGCCAGTATGGGCCGAATGGACGGACTGTCTCAAATTGGCTCTTATACTTAACAGCAGTGTAATGTGTAAAATAAAACAGTTGCCTCTCTAACCAACCACAGAATTGAACCACGTGAAATGTAGAAAAGGGTTTGAGGGAGGTGACATCCTACTGGTGTTATTGTGGATTATCAATCCAGAGAACCACGTAATGTGCTGAGGATCTGGGTTCAAATCCCACCACAGCAGGTGGTAGAATTTGAATTCAATAAAACATCTGCAATTAAGAGTCTAATAATGACCATGAACCCATTGTTGATTGTCGGTAAAAATACATCTGGCTCACTAATGCCCTTTAGGGAAGGACAATTTTCCTTTAAGGAAAATGCCATCCTTACTTGGTCTAAAAGTGACTCCAGACCCACAGCAAGGTGGCTGATTCTTAATTGCTCTCTAGGCAATTACGGATAAGCAATAAATGCCAGCCTAGCCAGTGACATTGTAATTCTGTTAATGAATAAAACAACTCACTATATGTTGTTACCACCTGGTTCCAGCTGTGGATCACCCTTTGCAACATTTCCTATGTAGCTGTGAACAGTATATTCTGTAACATTTCCCACATTCATGTCTCTCAAGCTATAACTCTGATTAGGGTTAACTAAAAATTACTGCTGCAAATGGGCCGAAGTTATCACTGTTGCAAAAACACAGATTCGGAGGAATTTTGTCAATGTGAGATCTGCGTCATTCCAGAGCTTAAAAGGTTTCATTTTGAGGTTGTATAACCTCAACTTACATTTCCTTTACTTGTAAGGCTTGAGATGTTCTAATTTGGGCTTTTACAATGATCAAGGGATTCAGCTGGGCTGATAAAAATACTACTTCTTCAGCCAGGGGCAGGGGGTGAAGTCCAGAACAAAGACAAATAATTTTAAAACATGAGCTAATTATCTAGTGGTGAAATATCCATACACAGATTAATGGGAACATGGAACTCATTCATCAAAAGGCTTAGCATCCAAAAATCTCTTGATTTCTGTCTTGAATATATTTAATTTACTGAACATCCCAGGGTAGGGAATTCTAACAGTGTACAACAACAGCAGCGATTTCAGTCCTAAATGGCTGATCCCTTATCTTGAGTCTATGATGCCCAGTGTAATGGATTTGACATAAAATATAATTGACAGCTGCAGAAAGAAATTGGCGCAAATGACAAATGCTTCAAGGGCAACTATAAAACTGTCCTAAATGATCCTGTCAAGATAAGGCTAATCAGATCTCAGGCAAGTTTCTGAACTCTTTCTTGTACTTTGAAATAAACTGGATAGCTGTTTTCAACAATTTTTAAATTTTGAATGTATTTCAAGTGTAAAATTCTCAAAATGCCCTCTCGCAACAAGTTCTCGTTTTGCAAGAAGCTCACTGGTTTTTGATGAGATACTCAAATCTCATAGTTGTTCACTGCCTACATCTCTGACCCCCAAACGAAATGTTGTGTCATCATCACTGCACTGAAGCAACAGGAGGTCTTTGTGAAGGTACTGTGAATTAAGGATGTTTTGCATTTAAAAAATTACAATGATATTCCTTTGACAAGGTTAAATCACAGAATTGTTACATCATCAAATGTGGCCATTTGTCCATGTATCTGCACCAGACCTTTGAATAAGGAACTCACTTAGTGCAATTTCCAGGCCTTCACACAATGAACCTGCACGTTTCCTTTCCAGTTAACAGTCTAGTTCCCTACAGACTGCTTCATTTAAACCTGTCTCCACTGCACAGTCTCCAACAGTGCATTCAACCTCTTAACAACTCATGGCATTGAAGGTTTTCTCAAAGTACTTTTGCTTCATCTGCCAATTATTTTAAATTGGTGCCTTCATATTCTCAATCCTTTTACAGGTGGGAACAGTTTCTTCCTATCTATTCTATCTAGATCAGTCATCATTTTGAATCCCTCTACCAATTTTCCCCTCAACCTCAATTCAATCTTCTTTTCTATGCAGAAAATATTCCTAACTTCTCAAATCTACTTTCACAACTGAGGCTCCTCATCCCTGGAATTTTTCTCATGAATGTTTACATCCCATGCATAAAAATGGAGCTACAGTAATTGAAGTACAGAGTAAACTCTTTTATTTAGAGAACAGGCCAAAACAATTCCTGTCTCTTGCACAGGACAAACTTGAAGCTTTGCTAAACTGCACTATACTGTTTGCTAATACACTGGGCTCATATCCAAAGTTCCTGGTGCATTTTAGATCAAATTACATGCATATGTTTTGGGGCCATGACAGTTTGATCTGGTCTAAAAGGAATTGTACATTCTGTTCTCCAGCCTGAGCTTTAAACTATCCAACACAAAGAAACCACACCAAATGTGCACTACATGTCTTGACTATTCTATCCTTTAGAATTAATACGATCTCCCAATGGATTTGACATAAAATATAATTAAACAAGAGAAACACTGGTTTTGTAGAAAATACCACAAAGATGGATTTGAATTCATCTAACATCTCTTCACATCCGGCAGAAACATCACAAAGACTTCATGTACTATGACTCACTTTCAATAGCAAAGACTCATTATCTCAATAAATATTGTCTGCTGCAATTGCCCACAAGCAACAAATAAAATGGTTAGTCTGATGATATCAGGACAGGGAGGAAGAAAACACCACTTTGAAACAGATCTGAACATATGTCTAGAAAGATCAACCAAAGAACAGCATTTCTGACAGAGCAGCAAACCCTCAGTACAGCATGGAAATGTTAATCTCAGTCAATTGCCTGTACTTGTCTTTTCATTCATAGGATTTAGGCTTCACTTACTTGACCAACATTTATTGACCATTCTTTATTACATTTGAGGAGGTAATAAGGAGTGAGCCCTCTTCTTTAAACACTGCAGTTCTTAGGATGTAGGGATATCATACTGCTATTAGGAAAAGAGCTATATGATTTGGCCAGTATCAATGAAGGAACAGTGATATCATTTCAAGTCAGAATGGTGTGTGGATTGGAGGGGAACTTGACATGATGATGTCAGCATGCATTTGCTGCCTTTATCATTCTAGGTGGTAGATGTTATGGATTTGGAAGGTGTAATCGAAGGTGAGTTTCTGCAGCATATTTTGTAGACAGTATACACACTGCTGCAGAGGAAGTGGCAGAGGAAGCAAATGTAAAAGATGGCAGATGTGTTGCCAATCAAGCAGGCTGCTTTGTCTATTAGGATTCCATTACACTCCAATTTGTGCCTTGTGGATGGTGGACAGGCTTTGAGGAGTTAGGACATGAGTTACTTGCTGCAGAATTATGAGCTTCTGACCTGTGCTAATAACAGTTTATGGTCCAGTTCAGTTTCTGATTATTGTTAACCCCCAGAATGTTGATAGTGGGAGATTCAGTTTTAGTAATGTCATAGAATGTCAAAGGTAAATGGATGAGTGTGAGTGAGCAAGATACACAAGAATCATCTGACCCAGTGCCAAGTCAATCATGAGCTGAGCCAAGCTAAAGTTCAAAGTTGTGCAAAAATCTACATAACATTTGCAATCTTTTCAAATGGTGGGCAATCCATGAGCCACAGTAAAACATTTGGCCACATGTAAGGGAGTTTTCATGATTTACCTGGCTCCAAGAACTTTACTTAGATTAGGCTGAGTGAGGTGAATAGGCTGGGGCTGTTTTCCCTGGAACGTCAGTGGCTGAGGGGTGACCTTATAGAGGTTTATAAAATCATGAGGGGCACGGATAGGGTAAATAGACAAGGTCTTTTCCCTAGGTTGGGTGAGTCCAGAAATAGAAGGCATGGATTTAGGGTGAAGAGGAAAAAAATTAAAAGGGAATTAAGGGGCAATTGTTTTCATACAGAGGGTGGTGCATGCATGGAATGAGCTGCTAGAGGAAGTGGTGGAGGCTGGTACAATTACAACATTTATATCTGGATGGGTATATGAATAGGAAGGTGTTAGAGGGATATGGGCAAATGGGACTAGATTAGGTTAGGATATCTGGTCGGCATGGACGGGTTGGACTGAATAGCCTGTTTCCATGCTGTCTATCTCTATGTCTCTGTGCTATGTTCATTCTCAGGGTGTGGTGTAATGGCAAGAACAACACTTGCTAACTCTCCCTGGTTTCTCTGAGCCCACATGGGTAAGCATTGTAAGTTTCTTTGTGAATCATCATGGTTAGTTAGAATTTTTTTTTAAGAATTCAAATTAGCAGGAGTTAAAGGCTTTGTTTTCTGAATTATTCAGCAAAGCCTTTAAATTGCTTGCCCAGTAACATTACCACTAGGCTAACCTAATTCCTGGTGAAGGGCCTTTGCCCAAAACGTCGATTTTCCTGCTCCTCGGCTGCTGCCTGACCTGCTGGGCTTTTCCAAAACCACACACTCGATGAACATGCTGTCATATAATATAGTACTTGAATAAATTAACTGAGACGGTCACATGATTCCTTGGGGCCAGTCACACTTGCTTGACAATATTTGATCAGAGCTGGTCATAAAGATGTGACTGAAAACTTAAACCTGTCAAGTATTTTCACCAGGGAGAAAAAAAGGTTCATGCAAAGACAAAATCACATTTCAGTGAGTCTCAGAGAGGCACTCTGATACTGTGACACACCCTCAGATGGTTACAGTTTTGAGCTCATTCCTCCACCTGTCAGTGAGGCAAGTTTGAAGGCAATGTGCATAAGTAACATATTCCACATCTTTGCAACCTCAACTCAAAACTAGGAAGTTTTAACAGTTTATCAATCAATTAAAAGATTATCCCATGTACTATTCTAGAATGGTATGGAATCAACTAAAACTACTGGATTAAAGCAGACTTTAAAACCCCACCACAACCATTAAAAACATGAAAATTTGGGTCCACAGCTAATGCATATCTGCTATTACTATTTACTGTCTTTCAACACAATAGTAGTATAACTAAATCAACATCTAATAGAGTCATAGAGATTTACAGCATGGAAACAGACCCTTCAGTCCAACCTGTCCATGCTGACCAGATAACCCAACCCAATCTAGTTCCCACCTGCCAGCACTCGGCCCATATCCCTCCAAACCCTTCCTATTCATATACCCATCCAAATGCCTCTTAAATGTTGCAGTTGTACCAGCCTCTACCACTTCCTCTGGCAGCTTATTCCATACACGTACCACCCTCTGCATGAAAAAGTTGTCCCTTAGGTCTCTTTTATATCTTTCCCCTCTCACCCTAAACCTATGCCCTCTAGTTCTAGACTTCCCCACCCCAGGGAAAACCTCTATAAGGTCACCCCTCAGCCTCCGACACTCCAGGGAAAACAGCCCTAGCCTGTTCAGCCTCGCCCGAAAGCTCAAATCCTCCAACCTTGACAACATCCCTGTAAATCTTATCTGAACTCTTTCAAGTGTCACAACATCTTTCCAATAGGAAGGAGACCAGAATTGCATGCAATATTCCAACAGTGGCCTAACCAATTTCCTGTACAGCTGCAACATGTCCTCCCAACTCCTGTACTCAATACACTGACCAATAAAGGAAACCATACCAAACAACTTCTTCACTATCCTATCAATATATGTTATTCAGCAACAAATACACAATAAAATATCAGAAATGCTTATCTAATTAAGAACATTACAGTTTTAAAGAACCTGACAAGGCAGGAGTCCATTCAGTGCATCATGCTAATGCTGACACTTTCAAAGATCTTTCCAATTAGCTCCACTCTCTTTGCTCTTTCCCTGTAACCTTGCAGGTTTGTTTTCTTCTTCAAACCTTATCTAATTCCCTTCCAAATATTACTATTGCATTTGCTTTTACTAACCTTTCAGGCAGTGCACTTTAGATCACAAAACACATTACATTAAAAAAATTCTCATCTCCCTCCAGCTTACTTTGCCAATTATTTTATTCTGGTGACCCTGGTTACTGCTCCATCATGACAGGAAATAGTTTTTCACCATCTACTATATCAAAGCACCATTCAATTTTGAACAGCCCAATTAGATCACGTTTTAGCTTTTTCTGCTTTGCAGAGCGTAAATCTAACTTCTCTAGTCACTCCAAGTCAGTGCTGGCCAGTGTTTTAGAAAAGTTTGCCATCACTAATTTGTTTTTGTACTCTCTACAAAAGCTTTGTTGAACTGTTCAGTATTTATTATCATAATTACAGTATCTTCTTCAATGTAGCACCAGATGAAGTTAACCTTTGCACAAAATGGGTTTGGATGAAGATGAATTTTGCTCCAGAAAACCAAGCATATTATATTCATATTACAACATTGAACAATTTCTTTATTTAATGCAGTAACCAAGTCTCAACACTTTAATGCAATCTACCATGGTGCCTGTATAAATCTGTCCTTGGGATTTGATCTTGAGTGTCTCAAAGCACTCATCTGGAAATAAATTTTTTCACAAAACCATTTTAAAAACGGGTATTACACTGAATTTGTTGACCTGTTTTTAAGAAAGTACAGCTCAACAACTTGCATTTATACAAGTTATACATTATACTTTAATGTCGTAAATTTGTAATGTGTTATGTTGCTCCCTGATCTTTCATAAGTGTGATTATCAGACACCGAGGCCATATCAAGTGATCAAATCTTTCATCAAAAAGGTAGGCTTTAAAAAACATCTGGGGGGCTAGAGGTTTAGAGAGGAAATGCCAGCGTTTATTTTCAACATCTGTGGTTAATGAATAGGAATCCCAAGTCTCATGATGTGTCCAAACACAGGACATAGAAATTTAAACAACTTACTTACACTGTTTATAGAAATATAAAACATCAAGCTACCTTACTTATTGCATTCAGCGCCTCTTCACTCAACTCCAGATTGCCAAGTTCCTGCTTGATCTCCTGTTGGACAGTTAGGTTCCTCTCTAAGACGAAGGAGGCCTGTTGTGCCTTCACCATCTGCAACAGAAGTCTGCACAAAGATGGATTTCACTGGTTAATTTTTCATATTGTAAAGCAAACTGCAGCATGTAGTTAATAACACATAAAATTCACAGTTCAACCTCATTGGTACCAGTGAGAACTCATCTCAGAATGGCTAAAATTTGGTTTTGTCTTTGGACCCCTATTATAACCTTTAATCCTTTGCTACTGAATCCATTCCTTTCCCTCCTGGCAATTGTGTTCAGACTGATGCAAACTGTTTTCCACCCTTGGTGTCCTTTGGATCAAGGTGAGCTTCCAACCATATTTCTGTGCCATTGCTATGATCACCTGTTTCCATCTCCACAATACTGCCCATCTCCTCAGTTTATCAGCTGCTGAAACCCTCACTACTGCCTTCACTACTTCTCGACTATTCCAACATAGCCTTAACCAGCCTCCTACATGCTATGCTTTGCAAACCTGAGGTTATCCTAAATGCTGCTTTTTAATGTCCTGATTTCCTGTTGACTATGCTCACTGACCTATTTACTCTAAGTCAAATAATGTCTTGATTTTAATATTTATATCCTTCCTTTTAAAACTTCTCATGGCTTTGCCCATCCTTATCACTTAATCTCCTCCAGCCCTGCAAACCCTCCATAATGTCTGATCTTTGATTCCTTTGCACTACAAAAATCTATTTACCTTTGAATTAAAAATGCTCAAAGACCCCACCACCAGAGGCAGACAGAGCTGTGAGAAAACAATTTCCTCACTTCTGTCCTAAAAGCAGAAAAGGTGATCCCTAATTTTCATCCAGACCTACTTTCAAGCCTGTTACCCTGCATTTTCCATGGCTAATCCACCTAATTTGCACATTCCTGGACCTATGGGCGATTTAGCATGGCCAACCAACCTAACCCGCACATGTGTGGACCGTGAAGAAACCGGAGTACTCAGAGGAAATCCAGGCAGGGGAGAATATGCAAACTTAACAAATCGCCCGAGGCTGGAATTAAACCAGAGTCCCTGGCACTGTGAAACAGTGGTGCTGACAACCACTGAGCCACTGCGTCACCCATGAAGAACTACACATTTTCATACTTAATATTCTATCTGCCAAATGTCGGCTCACTCACTTAACCTATCTATAATCAGGTTAACCTTTACAACATATTTTCCTACCTATGCTGGTAACTTCAGCCACCATGATTTTGACACTATACTTCCTGCTGCCTCAGGAAAGCAGCCAACATAATGAAAAACTCCTCCAACCATGGTTATACTCTCTGCCATCCTCTTCTACTGGGCAGGGGATACAAAAGTTTAAAAACGTGTACCAACAGGTTCAAGAATAGCTTCTTTCCCAATGTTATCAGACCTCTCATATATTAGGGATGGTTTTTCTTTGTACCTTCTCTACAGCTGTCACACTATATTCTGCATTCTATTACCCTTATGTATTTATGTAAGGCATGATTTGTCTGCATATTACGCTAAATAATACTTTTAATTGTACCTTGGTACACGTGACAATAATAAATCAAATTAAATCAAAAATCCCTCATGTAAGTCATCAACATAAATTGAAAAAAATTGACAGTCAGCATGTACACCTGGAGGACTCTACTCATCACATTCTGCCAATTTGAAAAAGACTGTCCATAAATACTTTGTTTTCTGCCAGTTAGCCAATTTTCACTCTTTGCTAATAAGTTAGCCCTGCACCCCGAGCTCTTAACTTATGGTGTAAGATCTTTGTTGAACCTTGTTAAATGCTTTTGGAAACCCAAGTACAATAGATCAACATGCTTCATTTTATTAACAGCACATTGCGCCTTCAAAGAATTTAAATAAATTAGTTGGACATGATTGCCATTTCACAAAATCATGCTGACTTTTCCTGATTACTGAGTTTTTCAAACTGCCCAGTTATAATTTCAATGATTGTTTCCAACATTTCCCTCATATATGATGCGCTAATGGATCTAAAATTTCACTCTTTCTACCTTCCTCCTTCCTTGAATAAAAGAGTCATATTAGTTATTTTCCGAGTGGAACCTTTCCAGAATCTATATTTACTAATAACAAGGTAACTATTAATCCAAAGCAGTCAAGCTGAGCCAGAAAGGAGGACAATTTTATCTAAATAGTCAAATTGAAATATTTGAAAAATAAGCCCTGAAGAAGGGCTTATGCCCGAAACGTTGATTCTCCTGCTCCTTGGATGCTGCCTGACCTGCTGCGTTTTTCCAGCAACACATTTTTCAGCTCTGATCTCCAGCATCTGCAGTCCTCACTTTCTCCAAATTGAAATATTTGACATACGTTTTCATTTCTCAATTTTTCATTCACTGTTATTTTCTTTTAGGTCATTCGCCTGTTACATATTTACCTCGCTCTTACAAAGGAGGAACATGCGAACAGCCACAGATCCTTCAAGTGCTGCCCTCTTTTGGAATCGACTTCAGTGCTATCACCAACAACTGAATAAGCAGATACTACATTGCCTCCTCCACATGACTGCTTTAAATTTCTTGCAGACGTTAGGCCAGAGTTTTCCGCCTTGAATGCATTCCTCATGAGGTTTATTCGCCTTTCACAATTCACTTGCACACAAGGATTTTTGCTTAATGGTTCAGCTTGTGCACAGTCATCTTTGGTTTTAGATGTTGCTGTTTCTATAGTTGACTTTTCTAATATTTTAAGGCAATATCCTTCCTTACACAATGGGACAACTGACATTGTCGCAGACAGTAAGACTTGAGCATGCCCAAGGTAACACTCAGCTAGCTTCTTCCAGTACCACGGATTGAGTGTGTGCATGGAAATTAACTGTTGTAAACAGCTGAGCTCTTCAGACAGGTTTCCAGCATTATGATAGATGAGAATATCCAGGTTAAGAACTGTAGTGAGATGGTCTGTGTTGGTTATCTCAGATCTCTAGTAGACAGAGTAAAAATAGCAACAGATTAGAATGAAGACAATATCGAAGTTATTAATACATATAAAAACCACAAGTTGCTTAATGTTGCATTTAAATTAGCATTTATCTTGTATGCAATGTGCCATTTAGCCTACTGTGCCATGCCAACACTCTGTAGAAGAGCTATCCAATTAGTCCCAATCCCACTGCTTTCCCATAGCTAGGAAAGTTTCTCTTTTATTACATAATTATCACACATTTTGCCTAACTGCATTTACAATCCACTGAGTTTATTGCTGTAATGGAGGAAATATGGAAATCAAGGTTGCACAAAAAGCAAGAGGATACTGACCAGATAAATTTGGTACAGTCATGCTGGTTGAGAGTTAAATGTTGTCTTGGATATCAAATATTTTCCTGCTCTTCCTGTATCCATGGGATACAAAACAGAAATTGTTGAAAAAACTCAACTGGTCTGGCAGCATGTGCAGACAAAGTAAGATTCTGAAGAAGGTCCCTAGACTGAAACTTTAACTCTATATTGTCTCCCCAGATGCTGCTACATCTGCTGCATTTTCTCAGACATTTCTGTTCTTGCTTCTGATTTTCAGCATCCTCAGTTTTTTGTTTTTATTTTGGTTATCCAAGGGATATTTGACATTCATCTGAAGGGGTAGAAGGGGCTTTGGTCTAACAGCTCCAAAAGGTGAAGCTCAGAACAATACATCAATCTGAGTGTCAGCTTGGATTATATGCTCAAGTCTCATCATGGAACATGAAACCCAGATCTTCTGAGTCAAAGGGTGAGAAATCTTACCTACTGAATTGCAGTTGACATTTCAGTGTTTTGTGAAACAAACCCTGTATTTTTGATTACAAACACTGCTTCATAACACTGCAAAATTTAAAATGGTGTTAAGACCAACCAATGTTTGTGCTATATCCAAGGCATCATCAGATCTGCCAAGAAAGCAAAGGCATCGAGCTTGAGCCTCCTGTAGATCTCTTCTGAGAGCAATATTTGATTCTGGAACAAGTGCCAGGCTACTGGAGTATTCACACAATGCTTTCTGGGAAAGAAAAGGTGCAGTAAAGTACACATTTTACAGTATCTTGCGATCAAGTCATTGTTTACAATTATCAATGCAACTGTTATTAAAAGCTGTCACAGCCAAAATCCATCTTCAACAAAAATCTACATATCCCCTAGAAACAAGTGTGCATTGTGCCCCACAATTAAAATTTTGTTGACAATGTTCTATGTAATGCACCACAGCCGTCCCGATAATGGTAGTGAGATGACGGTGTACTTCCAACATTTCTGCACTCCACTGTTCTAAAGTTGAAATTGGCCTTTGAAAAAAATAGTAGTATTACAGGTTACTGAACTTTCCTTGGTTAAGGCGAACTTTCCAGGTTCTTGGATACCTGATAATCCTGATGCTTGAACGCCAGATCTCCACGAAACTTCAGTGCAGTCAGCTTCTCCACATCATCAGCTATGCAGATTTCACCCCAGAACCACTACAAGATATCAGAGGCAATACACACTGAAACTGAAGCAGAGTTTTTTCTAAAATAAAGTCTCCTGCAGAGTTATTAATTCATGGCAGTTTGTGACATAGACATTGCTGGTAGGTTTTCACATCAGCCAACCCAACTTTCAAAAAACAAAGAATATAAAAATTAATATAGTCTTAATGTAACAAATGCTATATTAGCTGTTAGGAATATTGCTCGAGACTCAGGTGGATATCGTGTCTCATTCTAAATACATTCTTTAGGAAGGACGTAGAGTGGGTGCAGAGGAGATTTATTAGCATGTTTAAGAGGGATGCTAGACATCAATTATATTCAGAGATATTAGAAACTAGGATCAGTCTGCTTAGACCAGAATAGTTTAATGGAAGATTTAAAGCAGGCATTCCAAATTATTAAAAATTTTTAACAGGAGCAACTAAGGAAAATCTGTTTTCACTACCAGGAAGACATTTTTATTTTTAGATGATGCGAAACTTGAAAGGGTTCAGAATACATTTACAAGGATATTGCCAGGTTTGAGCTATAGGGAGTGGCTGAATAAGTTGGATGCCGTTTCGTTGGAACATTGGAGGCTGAGGAGTGACCTTATAAAGATTTATAAAATCATAAGGGGCATGGGTAGCATAAATAGACAAGGTTTTTTTCCCCTGGGGTGGGGGAATCCAGAATTAGAGGGTGTAGTTTTAAGGCGAGAGGGGAAAGATTTAAAAGGGCATATGGAGCAACTTTTTCATGCAGAGGGTGGTGCGTGTATGGAATGAGCGGCCAGAGGAAGTAATGGAGGCTGGTACAATTACAACATTTAAAAGGCATCTGGATGGGTACATGAATAGGAAGGGTTTAGAGGAACGTGGGCCAAAAGCTGGCAAATCCGACTAGTTCAATTTAGGATATCTAGTCAACATGGACAGGTTGGACCAAAGGGTTTGTTTTCATGTTGTATGTCTCTATATTTTGCATCTTTGTTAACTATGCTAAAACAAATGTCCTGTGTACCCACTCCAAGGTCCTCTTTAAGTATGATACCTATATTAGGAAACAATACCAGAGTTCCAAGTTGTGTTTTATAAAAGGGCTATTTTTATGTTAAAATGTTAGTTGACAAATGAACCATTCTTTCTTTGTGCAGCAAGTTATTAAGATCTGAAATGTGCCACTTGAAAGGGCAGTGAAAGCAAATTTAAGAATAACTTTAGAACGAGAATGAGATAAATATTTCATAGAAAATATTTGCCAAACTGTGATGGAAAGTGCAGGGAACAGAAGTAATTGTCAAGCTTCTTCAACGAGCTAGTACACACATGATGGACTGAATGGCCTCTTGTTTTACTGTTTGAGTTTTATGACTCATTTAGACAAACTACAGTAGAAATTATTGTATTCAGAGACATGAGATCAAATGGATTTTTTTCAGTCAAATTTCTTCAAAAAGCACTAGTAATTAAAATAAAACCTAACAACCAGCCAAATTTTTATGCTATTAAACAGAATTTGTGCAGGAGAATATTACTTGGATAATCTGAACTTCTTTTGACAATTCCCCTGCTCCTCAGAACCCTCCAAATGCTCCAGGTCCTTTGACAAGAAATCCTACCTAACCCTTCTATAACTAAAGAACCAAGCCCTGAGCATTCATACTGACAACTACCTCTCCTTGACCCATTGACTAGGTTTGTACCTCCTACAAACCACCTACCATCTCATCTATATCTCAATATTCCATAGGGAGTAGCTGGAGTGAATACTTGGGTGCATTTTAGAGGAAGCCAAATAACAACAAGTGTTTTATTCAAGAAGCATTTCGCAGTCCGAAAACTGCGTTATAGTGTAGCTTACATCAAAGAGCCAATAAACAAGCATCCAAACATGACAATCGCATGGTAATCAAAATAGACAAATGAATTCAGCGCGTAAAGGGAAGTGCAGAACAGAATGCTAACGGACAAAGATGTTGAATTTAAATTATGAATAGTCCTAAAATTACAGTCACTGAAACACACACCCAGGAGGGAGCAGGGAATACTTGTTATGCTGATTAATTTCAGAACTGACGCCTCTGGTAAGGTTTAAGAGTAGTGCGGCGTAAATTGATAAATGGGCTGTTCTTTGACTATAACTTCTACTCACTGATGTCACATCTGACATTGACTTAAGGTTTAGAATTTGCTCCAGAATAGTTCGGAAAGATTGAAAGCATTTGAGGAAGGCTGTAATTTAGATCATTAATAGTTATGTTCCTGCAGCATCTGCTTGTTTCATCACGACTGAACTAACACCCCAGCCCTCCACAGAAGAAAGGTTTAAAGTTCAGTCTCCAGGGCTCGTTCCAATCTGGTTTCCAGTCGGACGACAATGTGTGCAACGCACACTGCCTATGAACTCCCGCTGGGGGCAATAGGTCGCCAGTTAAATTCAAAACTTCTCACCCGAGGCTCGCAGAGTTTGGCTTTGTATGTTCCGAGCTTTATCCTGGACACCATCTTCCTTTCCCGATACGATTCAAAGACGGAATCATCAAACTCGCAGCCGAAATCCTCCATCTTTCTCACCCAATGTACCGAGGAACCGGTTCCCCCGCAGCAGAGCAGCACCAGAGTTCCGCTTCCTTCAATTCCCCTCCCCAACTCAACCCCTGTTCAATCATTCCTGATGAAACGTTTATGCTCGAAACACCGACTCTTCTGCTCCGCGGACGCTGTCTGACCGGCTGTAGTTTTCCAGCGCCACACTTTTTTGACCTTGTTCAATCAAGTCCGCTTGACTTAAAGTTTATTACGCCTGCAAAGCCCAAGAGACTCAAAACAATTTTGAACTGGCGCCCAATAGATCTTTACAGATTGTCAGGGATTGAACTTCTGACAGATTGCCTGTTCACTGGGACCTGTCCAAAACGTCTCTAGTAGTCAGAGATTCTGGATGGTTGCTTAAACAGAAAAAAAATCCTTTCCGAACTTCCAAGTCACTAAAGAACTTAACTAATTACTGCCACTCACTTCCCCCACCCAAACATCCAACTATCCCCCATGACCTCAGGCTCCCTCCAACCCAATCCTAACTACCATTTAACGCACCTGCCAGTCTACCTGTTTACTTCACTCGCTCTATCCACTTCATCACCTACTCATTCACGTAGTATCCTGAAAATCTTTGGAAGATTAGGCAATTAGTGTCCTTAAAATTGATGTAAATCGTCTCTCAACCTCCAACAATCCAGAGCCAAACCACAAGGCAGGTCACCCAGATATTTGAAGCCAAGGCAGGAGACCCAGCCAGAAGTGCTGGAGAAGAAGGTAACTGTAGCTTTGTGGAAGATCTGGGCCAGAGATCTCTTGGCACACTTATTCCCACTCACTTATGCACCACGGAGAGGTTGACAGAACCAGTGGCAGTACTGGAGAAGTTTTGCATTATCAGAGTTGCTGTCTTTCAAATGGTCGTAAAATCTCAGAAACCAATCTTTCAGATCCATACTATCATGCCATTTCAACATTCAGAGCTTTTGTTAAAAAAACTATTCAAATAGAATTAATCAGTTATCACTCAGCAAGGAAGAACAAGTTGCACATACAAGTTTGCAGTGATATTTTTGGCAGCATTACTAGTTTAGATGCCCATTTTAAAGACCTAAGTTGCTCAGGAGGTACAATTTCATGGTGTTCCTTCAATCACTTCCCAAAATTTTCCAGAATTCAAATAGCATCCTCTACCACGGTGGGACTTGAATGTGTATCCCCAGAACATTAATGATTACTAGCCCACTGACAATACCAATACATTTATCCCTGCCTTTTAATCACTCTAAAAATAATACATTTCAGCCTTAACTAAATTAGGCAAAAAGAATAATTTATTGTTAGAAACTGGAGAGATGATCTTGGCAGCTTGTTCTTCTCAGGAAATGTCACTGGACCCAAAACATTAATTCTGATTTCTCTTCACAGGTGATGTTAGATCTGCTGAGCTTTTCCAGCAATTTGTTTTTGTTGTTCTTTGCATTCTTTTCTCCAAAACAATCACTATTCAAAACAGGCCAGCACTGGTCTACAGAAATGCAAGCAGTTATCAGTTTACATTTCAAGGAAGTCTTATGAAAATAAACCTCACCGTCCATCTGACTTTCCAACAACCTGTTTTGAAGAAACCACCTCAGGTATTTCTACAAATCTTGAAGTAAACCCATTTTCCCACAATTCTTCCAACGCAAGTTTTCCAAGCAATATTAAATATAGACCATCTCTGTGACAATGGCTTAGCAAGCCTCAAAGAATGAATACACCACATGTAAAGGAAGAGTAAATATAAAGGAACATGTAAATGCCAACTTGAGTTTTTTTTGTCTTTTATCTTTGTTGCAGTTGAACAGAAGGCAAAAACAAAACTAAATCCAACAACACTTTAAAATGAAAATTTATTTTGAAATGTGTCAAGTTCACATAATACAATCATTGTAGTCAATGGAAAAGAATTTGTCAAACCTACGTAAAACCTAAACATCAAGACAGTAGACAGCTAAATGATATCAGTGTAAAAACATTAGCTGCAAGAATAACAGATTAAATAAGTTTGTATAAAAATCTCCAATGACCCAGATAACGGCACATTTAGGTTTCCTAGAAAGCTATCAATGGCATGGATGCTGGCTGATAATGTCTGATATTCAGATTTTTTCAAAATATATCCAAATCTTTGCTGATCATTTTTGATGTGATTGTTCTCAGAACCTTACAGACAATGTGGTTCAACAAACAAAATAGCACATAAGCCAAAATAAAAAAGAGTGAAGTTGTTATTTATTAGATGTTGGCAATTTGCTGATTCACCTACATGCTGGTTAGTTCTCATTGGTGGAGCAGTTGTACATGAATTTTTGAGCAGTGTCAAAACTAAATATACCTACATCACTAGGCTATCTATCAATAAATTTGGATTAGAAGGGAAAAAAAACATCAATTAATGATGCATGAAGGTTTCTAAAACATTGATTTAATATATAGTTGTGACATGTAAAAACTTTCAAAACGCATTTTCTGTCAGTCTTCTGGAGTACAGCTAGAAGGGAAAGTTCTGACATTGCCTCTATCCAACAATGCTTGGTCTTAAGATTTCACTGTTTAGAACCACAGTGACATTTATTAAAGTTTTAAAAAAACATAGGATACTAAACCATTACGATTTAGGCAACTGTGATGCTAGCAAGCCCTAAACAACATCTGGTGCAGCATCTCCCAAACAGTGTTTGGAAAAGCTGTACAAATTGCACTAGTGTTGTGCTAAATTAAGTCTTTACTACATTTAAAAACTCAAACATTGTTCATATATTTTAAATCTGAAAATGTGACCAAGACCAATGATTTTATCATGATGCATTTAAAGAATTCATGCTTTACTAGCATTCTTGGTGAATATTAAAAAAAAAGTAAATACAACCGCTTTGAAGAGTCACTTGTGCAGCTCCAAACTAACTTGATTGAGGGCTTGTATGTGCCTGTAGTAGTTGAACAACCAAAGTTCAAACAAATAATCAAGCTTTCAAGAATTTAACATCCAGTACTTGTATAATAAATGTGCAAATGATTCTTTAGCATTATAAAAATGCATCATTCACCAGGACCAGCCAATACTGTAATCATGATCCAATTTTTTTTAAAAAAGAGATCAATATTTCTACAGAAATAGAAAAACCATATCTAAATCTAAGTACACATGTTAACTGTTTTACCTTACCTAGTGCTGTAAATGTATCAGTTAGTTTTGGAAAAAAATCTAAAACAAACATTATTGAAGTGGATGAAGCACAAATGGCAATTGTTTTCATAAGCCAAGATAAACTAAATGCAAATAACTATAGTGGTGAATTTCTAACACTATATAGATATTTATATATATATATAAAAAGCATGACCAATCTACTTGGATGCTCTCCTCACTGTACTCATACCATAAAGTACAATAAATAGCGTGAAAAATTAGAACTGGACATTGATTTATTCAAACCACAGCTTGCAACCCCTTATTCAATGCTTACAATATTTAAATACTATATATTATATAAATGTAGTATTGTATATATAGAAGCAGCAATTTTCTAATTTCAGTATACAAAATCAATTTTGCAGAAGATACTGAAAAATGCTAGCGACTGTGCATATGGCTTCTGAAAATATTTGGGGAGAAACATATCGTTCACTTTATCTATATCTACAATGTCTGTGTAAATGTCAGTATCTCCTAAAGCTCAAAACATGAAATTGGAAATATGTTTTCCAAAGCATATACAAAAAGTACCATGCATAATTAAGTCAAATAAATCAGTTTGCATTTTTTAAAAACTGATTAATGGTTGTTTTAAATTAATTCTGAAATGTCATTTGGTTGCTCAAAGCTTACTGAAACTGCCTAGTATCCAAGGAAGGCAGATACTATATGACACTTGAGCCAAATGTTGGGAAATGCAAAAGCTCGCACAAAAAATGTGCAAATGTGATCAGGCACATCTCACTAAAAATGTAGTAAAATCCCAACTGTACAAATTTGTTTCAAAACAATGTACAAAAAACATTTCTGCTTCTTTATTAAAACTTTGGCACTATGGAACTTTAGAAATCTTTATTATACTAAGAAATAAAATATGCGGTGCGTGGATACTTCTTTATGGAACTAATTTTGCAACTCAGAAAAGATAACTACAGCTGAGGATTCTCTGCTTTAATTCTTTGACTCAAGCAACCAATGGTGTCTTTCCCACGTCTGTGGTTCCTACAGAGAAGAAAACACAGTAGTTTAATAGGTTTTTGAAAATAATTGATGCCATTTGTACATCCATCAATAAAAATAAATGAACCTGTAGACCGTAGCAGTCCCTTCTAGAAGATTATAGATAAAAACTAAGTTTTTGATGACAGGTTACAGTAATGCTCAAATTTGTAGTTATTAACATTTCTAAGATTCAGTTGGACAAGATTATTCAGTCTGCTGTGAATAACACCCTCCCATGTACATTGTTTTCCCTTTCACATTCAGCCTACCCTATTGTCTGTTGCTATTTAGCCTGCCAGTATACCTAGTTGCTGGGATATAACAGTGTAATCTGCTTTCATATACATATTGATTAACATGGAACACCATTAGGAAACAGGGCTAGATTACTTCCACTGTACAATTAAATTCAGTTCCAATACTGATAATGTACACAAATTGCATAGCTTACTGGAGCCTGAGGGAGTCTTTATATTGCCAATCAAATGACATCAAATGAGGAAAGACAATGCTGAATCCATTACAAGCCTGATGGAAAAGTTGAATCCTGGGAGATAAGGTTCAAAAAAGTTGGAAAATATAGAAATTTGACAGTGTCACAATCAGGGAGTGGGCTTCATTAAAAATATGAAAGATGCTTATGAAACAATGCTGGTTTTGAGTACAAAAACAAACTTGCTGGAAAAGCTCAGCATGTCTGGCAGCACCTATGGAGAGAAATCAGAGTTAACGTTTTAGATTGGGTGACCCTTTCTCAGAATACATTGGCAAAACTCTATGAACTTAATCAATAACCATTACAGATTTTCACCATTAATTTTCATATTTATAGCTTATATCTAAGAATCAGAATTTGTGCAAACTGACTAACTAGGGACAAAAAAATAAATTTCAGAAAGACCCTAGTTACCAGCGCATCGTGATATTTTAAGACTGGTGAATATCTATTTTCCAGCAAAGAACTTAGTTTCCAAGGACTGTTGTTCCCATTCCAGTAAAATGCTGATAATTGAAACATATTTATACTACCTGGAAATTACACTCCATTTATTTTGTCTGCATTCAGACACAAAGCCACCAAGACACTTCTCTAACAACATCGAAAGCACTCAGAGCAATTATGGACACTAAAGTTTGCGAAGGATCATGATGAACATAGAGGGGATTGCAGACTACGTTTACGAGAATTAATTGTGGACTCCAAGTTTTAAATTACAAGTAGGGATCACACACATTATATTCTTTTGAATGTTGAAGGTTATCGGTGATTTGATCATGATTTTCGTCTTATTAAAAAGGGGAACAGATAGGCTGGATGGAAGGAAATGTTTTCCACTGGTCAGGGAGTCTAGGACTCTGGGCCAGAGCTAAAAATTAGAGCTAGATCTTTTAGGAGTGAAGTAAAGAAACACACTAAGAGTGGTAGATATTTGGAAAATGCTAAATTTATTTAAAATATATTACATAGATCTTTGTAACCAAATAGATTATCAAAGTAAGGAGGAAGTCAGTATATTCTGTTAGATCACAAATCACACATGATATAATTGAATGGGGTAACAAATTTAAGGAGGGGTTAAATGGCTCCATCCCTCCACACAAGTCCATTCCAATGTATCTAAATGTTGTGTCTACAATTGAAAACAATAGGTCTTACATAATATTTCAATCATGAGGAAATATCTCAGTTAATGTATTAAACTATGACTTCCTACTAGATAACTACACACAATAGTTAAATAAATAAAAAATTGTTTGTATAAACACAATCTATCAGCAGTATAATACAAAGACCACCAACCTTCACTTACATAAGTCACAAAAATAATTTTTATTTTGATCAAACATAATGCAGCATTTCCATCAAGCACACTATCCCCATTTTAAAAGAATGCAGGTCCCCAAAATCAGACTCTTCCAAAATTCACAATTCACATAAGCCAGTTCTTTACAACATTAAAGACTACAGAATACAAGCTTTGACCTAAAAGTAGACTCTTACTCTCTTGGAAGTATTTACTGGATAAGAACTAGAAGAAGTGAAATCCAAGCTGACAGTCTACCACCCACAAGTGTGTGTGTGTGTGTGTGTGTGTGTGTCAACCAGATATTACTGATGTTGTCTGAGATCTGTACAATGTATTAACAAAATAGCAGTCTCAGTTATCAAAATCTGTCACAACTTGAAATGTATGAGCCATATTAGCAATCTCCTTCACTCCTGTCTTTGGATGGCAGACTGGATTGGTTGGGGGGCGGGGGAAGGTGAGTAGAGAAGAAATGCCAACAATGACAAGTGATGAAGCCACGGCACCACTAGGAGTTCAAATGATAACCAAGGAGGCTGTTTTTAACAATTTCAAATCAAAATGGTGTGTATAAATGGTAATAATTCATAAATTGTGCTAGAACATTTGTTAAAAGTTTTAAGACAGCTTTGTCTTGTGTATAGTATTATGAATTAAATCAGTATCTATAGTTATTTCTCACTGAAGAATATTTCAATGATAGATCTATAAAGTGTACGAATTTCAGGATATCAAAAACCCAACTTTAAGAACCACTTTCTGAAGTTAGCCAAGGATTAAAGATTCTAAAATAAAGCAACTTGCAAATTGCAAATGCTCTAATGGTTACAAAATAAATTGAAAATTAATTTTCAGTTCAAGTAATTTGCTAGAAATTCAAATTTGTTATTAAAGGGATTTTGAGGAATATTTAATGTGCTAAACTTGACCAAATGTTATCTGATGACTTTTGAGCCCAAAACAAAAGCAATGCAAAATCAGAGCCCAGAGACCCAAAAAGGACATAGCCAGTCTATTTCAGATTTCATTTGCATGTTGCTTCAGATGCCACATGGGTATGCAAGGCAGTACACCAACTTGAAGATGATCAATTTTGGGCTGATTACTTCACTGGCTGCAGTCTTCAGACATGTCAGAATGGAAGCAAAGTAATGCAAGAGAATGGACTGAACAATGCACGTTATGATGCTGAGCAGCTGAGAGAAATATACTGCCGATTCTCACAGGTTATTTATTGAAAAAGAGTTTTTTTCACTAAGGCTCTCACAAACCCCTGAGGTAGGATTAGGATCCAAAATCCTAAATGGAGGCCATATATTGGTAGCTAATGAGTTTCCAGGAGAGGTCCTTAAATGTTTTTCATTGTCATATCAAAAAAGGATCTAAAGTCTATTTATATTTTAGATGACTACCTGAAATCCAGGTTCACGTTCAAGATAGGACAGCCCAGTGGAATTGGTCTTCATCCACAAAGAAACTAATCGAGAGAGAGAGAGAGAGAGAGAGAGAGAAAGAAAGAGACAGAGACAGAGACAGAGAGACAGAGAGACAGAGAGAGAGAGAGAGAGACACAGACAGACAGACAGAGAGAGAGAGAGAAACAGAGACAGAAAGGTACAATAGGCCAAATGGTACTGTATCATACCAAAAGATTGACAGACAGATAGGAAGCAAGCGCATTTCTGATGCGCTGGATAGTAATGAAATGGGACCCATGTTTGCAGAACAAAATGAAATAAATTTATTTTTCCTTCCAAAAAAGGCATAAAGGTTGGTAAAGTTTCATTATTAGTGGTCAACATGCATATCCTCTACAAATGTACTCTCAACATAAACAGAGATATAAAGATTTACAACCGTTAAAGCAGGTAATAAATGGGTTCTTTACATTTTTTTGTGTACGTGTTCCACCTATGTATTTTCATAGATATCTCTCTTGTTTAGTGCCAAAGATCACATTGTAGGCAAGTCCTTGTTCTATGATACATCTAATATCTAGTCATGAAGGGAGCGCAAAGATTGAGGTTAGAGAATCTTGCTTCTTGGATATGTCACAGGGCTTCTTATGATCTGAACTTCAGAAAATAGCAAATGAAACCTCCTTATTTACAGTATACATGGCTCCAAACCACTAGTTTGGAAGAATTAATCAGCAGTAAAGGGAACCTTACTGTAAAATTACAGAACCAATTAAGAGTCAACCACACTGCTGACCTGGAGTCACATGTAGGAAAGATCTGGTAGAAATGGCAGTTTCCTTCAAAACGGCCATTAGTTAACCAGATGAGTTTGTAAACTACAGTCAATATCAGTCATCATCATGGTTAGAGATTTGCTTTATATCCCATACTTTAGGAACAGAAATCAATTTAAATTAGTCACCATGCCTCAGAGTATTCATCGGATCTACTGGATTTCTACTCTATCACCATTGTTACTGGCTCTCTGCAGTTTGGATTATTTTTAAGATTTCTAATGCATACCTGACATTTCCCCCAACTTAATTTGGACCAACATGTATGTGTCTCAACATTATTTACACATTGGGGCTTCTTAAGTCTCTTGGAGAGAGTATTCAGGAATATCCCAATGGTCTCAGAAATAATGCTGAATTGGGAAGCACAATCCTGAAATATACCACTGGTATGTCTTGAGGTTCAAACAGAAAAATTGAAATATGTTGTGTAATATCTGATGGCCCGCTTACATATACATTTGTTTGGAGCAGCTACAAGTAATTGGTGGACAATCAAATAATTTGTGACTTGATAAATTTTTAGTTTACAATCATAGCACAAAATTCTAAATTGATGGATATCTGTTCATATTTTCAAAATAAAATGTGTCTAATTGAATCCCATGATATGGATTCTATCCATAGTGGACGCTGCATGTCCACAAGCTGAACTGTAGAGACATAGAGATGTACAGCATGGAAACAGACCCTTCAGTCCAACCTGTCCACGCCGACCAGATATCCAAACCCAATCCCAAATGCCTCTTAAATGTTACAATTGTACCAGCCGCCACCACATCCTCTGGCAGCTCATTCCATACACGTACCACCCTCTGCGTGAAAAAGTTGCCCCTTAGGTCTCTTTTATATCTTTCCCCTCTCACCCTAAACCTATACCCTCTAGTTCTGGACTCCCCCTACCCCAGGGAAAAGGCTTTATCTATTTATCCTATCCACGCCCCTCATAATTTTGTAACCTTTATATGGTCAACCCTCAGCCTCCGATGCTCCAGGGAAAACAGCCTCAGCCTGTTCAACCTCTCCCTATAGCTCAATTCCTCCAACCTTGTCAACATCCTTGTAAATCTTTTCTGAACCTTTTCAAGTTTCACAACATCTTTCCAATAGGAAGGAGACCAGAATTGCATGCAATATTCCAACAGTGGCCTAACCAACGTCCTGTACAGCTGCAACACGACCTCCCAACTCCTGTACTCAATACTCTGACCAATAAAGGAAAGCATACCAAAAGTGACAATGTTCATACTCAGTACATATAAATTAAAATTTTGATTGCACTCCTACCAAACACAAGATCAATAAAAAATACACCACAGCATCTGCGATTTTTGAGAAGATTTGTAGCTCAGCTTGTCAGTTTGCTCACCGAGTTGGTAGATTTGTTCTCAGACATTTTGTTACCATCCTAGATATCATCAGTGAGCTGCTGACGAAGCACTGGTGTTCTATCCCACTTTCTATTTGTGTGTCTTGGTCTGTTGTGGTGGTAATATCACTTCCAGTTCTGTTTCTGAGACATTGGTAAATGGGGTCCAAATCTATATATGTTCGTCAATGGAGTTCCGGTTTGAATGCCAGACCTCTTGGAATACCCGTGCCTGTCTTTGTTTAGCTTGAACCAGTGTTGATGTATTGTCCCAGACGAACTGGTATCCCTCTTCATCTGTGCGTATGGATACCAGTGATAGTTGGTCATGTCTTTTGGTGGATAGTTGGTGCACATGCTTGCTAGTTTTTTGCCGGTTTGTCGAATGTAATATTTGTTGCAGTCCTTGCAGTGTATTTTGTGTATGATGTTCGTTCTACTGGTTGTTGGTACAGAGCCCTTTAAATTCATGCTGTGATGCATACAACAAATATTACATTGGACAAACTGGCAAAAAACTTGCCAGCAGGATATGTGAGCACCAACTAGCCACCAAAAGACACGACCAACTATCACTGGTATTCATACACACAGATGAAGAGGGACACCAGTTCGATTGGGACAATAAATCCATCCTGAGACAGCCTAAAGAAAGACATGTACAGGAATTCCAAGAGGCCTGGTATTCAAACCGGAACTCCATTAACAAAACAGATTTTGCCATTTAGCAACCTCTCAGAATCAGAACCGCAAGTGATAGCACCCACCACAACAAACCAAGACATAAAAATTGCAAGCAGGACAGAACACCAATGCTTCATCAGAGGCTCACTGTTAATGTTATCTAACTATTGTGACAAAATGTCTGAGAACAAATCAACCAGCTCATCGAACAAACTTGTATCTCATACCACAAAGTAATTAACTGCACATGCTCTTCATTGTTTGCAGAATAGAAAAGATCTAATCGTTTCCAGTATCTAGGTCCATTCACACAGATGGAATAAAAGCTATCCTCAGATCTGTTAAAGATTCCATGTGACACAAATTCTAAAAGGGTATGTAGTTGTAACTGATATGGTTTCTCAGACAAAACTATTCATGCGGTACAACACCTAAAAGTGGTGATATAATTCATTTTGCAAATCAGAAAGGGCTATGGAGTTGCAGGGACAGTTTTCGATAGTAACTTACACTTGTGCCCTCTTAATTCAGCTGTGTGATCCCAAATTAAACATTACTTTAAATTCAATATGCAATATTACTTTAATATGCAGACACCCAAGTATCTGTCAAAAAATGTAAATGTAATATCAATTGGTATACTCTGTGAGATGCTTTAAGTCACTTATTCAAAAGCCATTCAATTGTAAAATGTTCCACTGTATTATATGTATTTCTATCCTGAATTAATATTTTGATAGAATAACACATGAATTAATAAAGCAAATGATTCACTCAAAGTCGGCAGCATCAAAAGTGTTTAGATAAACATTCTACTCTTTCAGTATTACACTGAAGTATAATTTCTAAATGTGGTTCTACAATCGGTTTCAAGTGAACATAAAAAAAAGTTATTTCCATAACTCACATTCATATTTTTGAATTCTCTATAGAGAATTGATCATCTGCTTCCATTACTTGGTTGTGTTTTTGTGAAGGAGGCTTCCATACGTCACTGCTACCACTTACATCAGAGGCATCATCCTCATCTTCCTGGCTAGCATTCTCTTCCACAGGCCAATCTTCTTCCTCTTCAAGTGCTTCATTTTTCTCATCATCACCAGGGTACTGTCCATCTGAATTATTGCTCTCAGAAGCTCCACTTTCTGTTTGCCTTTGTACAAACCATTCCCTAATGTTCTCATAACTCATTGATGATCTTGCAACAAGATCGTCAAGGTCCTCTTCATTTAAATATTTGTGTTTCAAATAGTACTGTTCAAGAACATTTTTTCCTGAAGAAGCATGGCTTGAAGATACTTTGCCGGTTGATATTCCACTCCAGCTGTTTGCCCTTCCAGTACCTCTGAGCCTTCCTCTTCCTCGTGATCTACCTCTTGATCGACCTCTGCCTTTATACTTTTTGTAGTACATTTGGGTTTGACCATTTTGGCTGTCCACATTTCCAGTTTGATAGTAGTAGTACCACTTCAGGTTTCCATTTTTCCAAGCATATCTTGTATCTCCAAACCAACTTACTATGTCGGTTCTGGCCAGTCCAGTTTCTGCTGCTAATCGGTCATATTCCTCTGGGGATGGCCACTGTGTGCGAACAAATGCACTTTTAAGGAGATGTAGTTGCCCTGGAGTTTTCTTATATAACCTACTAGCTGCAGCAGCCATTACCCTTGGTATTGCTAGTCCACTTGCCAAAGACGTAGTATGAATTTGTCCATAACTGGATTTGGCAGATACCCCCTCAGACTCTTTGCCTTTAATGTCAACCACACTTCCAACTGCTTTTCCATTCTCCTCGTTTTTGTCTTCTGAACTTTTAGCCTTCCTTCGTTCACAGAACCAGACATCAATCTCCCTCCTTGTGAGTTTTGTATCAGTCCTTAGCTTGTTAACCTCATCGTCAGTAGGAAACGGATTTAAAAGGAAACTTTCTTCGAGGAGATGAAGCTGCTCTACCGTTTTCTCTTTGAACTTCTGTGGAGTAAAATCAGGGAAAGCATTCCGTCCATGTTTGCGCTGTTGATTTATTACAAGGGATTCTGGTGTTGTTTCATCACCAGAATCTAAAACAATAGTACTACTGACCTCAGGAACATTGACATTTTGATTACATCTCGAGTTCCTGTGATTATATCTCGTGTCACTGAACCACTTCTTTATATCACCCCTTGAGAGGCCGGTTACTTGTATAATTCGAGCAATCTCTGCATCACTGGGAAATGCATTTCTATTGAAACTGGCTTTTAGTTCTGTCAGTTGCTCTTTTGTCTTCTTGAGGCGAACACCATATGGATCCGTGACTGGGGCAGAAACAAGAGAACCTCCTTGTGTAGCAATCTGAGGAAACTGTGCATTGTTTGCCCGTTTTGCTTCTGGACCTGTGTCTCCTTCCTGTGCTCTGCGTTTTTGCCACTGAGGCATTTGATTTGCAACTCCTGCAACACTGACTGTAAGTGGAGAATTTCCAGCAATTGCATTTGTATTAGCAACCTGTGCTAAGACAATGCCCGGCTGGCCAACTATCTGACAAGGCTGAAGAATGTGTTGCAATCCATTAGCAGATGTTGAAATCTGTGCTGGTATGACAGTAATTGTTTGTGGTATAGTGTGCACACGTCCATTGAAAAGTTTCTTCTTGGCATCATCCACCTCCTCTGGGGTCCAACTGATGCCATGCTTGAGACGCTGAGCCGTGAACCAGATTTTAATCTGTTCCTCTGCATATTTTGTCTGAGTCTTTAGTGTTGCAACTTCTGAGGGTGTGGGATAAGGAAATTTGTTGAAGGAGTTCACAAGGTGAGTATTTACATCCATATTAGTGTTATAAGTTGGAATGCTATTTACAGGTATCATAACTTTTGGAACAAAATTAGTTGCTGGAGATGATAACATTTGACTTACACCTACTGAATCAAGTATTACTCCATTTGTTTCCTGGCTAATACAACTTTTACTGGTATTGGTTGATCCGGAGACTGAGTTGGTCCCCAGTGTCTCATTGTTTTCTTGATCAGCAGTAAATTCATCTACTAAACTAGAAGACAGAGAAATTCTTTTGGTCTCAGTTTTATTTTTAATCATTTTCATAATTGGAGTTTTACTTATTGAAATTCCTTTTGGGGTACTTTCAGTGCTTTCTGCCTGGTCTTCATTTGCAGAACCACTACTGCTACTTGATTCTTCAACAGTCTGTTCAAAGACAGTTTGATTATTGTGTTTTACCATTTTAAGCTTAAAGTTAATTTCACCTGAATGGTATCTGGCATTGTGATCATTTAGAGTATCATATCTTTTGGTTGTAAAATTACATTCCACACAGAAGTAGGATGGATTAAGAATGACATTTGGGTGCTTTGAGTCAACATGCAAAGTAAATTCATTCAAGTCCTGTGTTTCAAAAGTGCAATATTTACATTCATAGCCTCCTTCAAGTCTCTTAATTTGGATATCTTGCACTTCTTTTTCTGGAAGATTCTCATCATCGATTACTGCACCATCTGCTGTCAAGCTCTCATCAGAAATATCTGGAGGCAGATCAACTGTAATCATGTCCAATTCTGGGTCTTGGTCCAGGATCTCACTGGCAGGAACCATGCAAGGAATTTTAGATTTCCTTTTACTGGCCATGCTCAGTGGTAAAAAATAATGAATGTTTTTTCAACAACTACAGCACCACTGGAAATTGATCTATTTTCACTGATATTGTGCTGATGCACCTTTCCACAGGCAGTAGCTCTATCACATGGTATTCACCTGTAAATAAAAGTAAAGAAAACATAACTTTGGGATTATAAATAAAAATTGTTTAACTGTATTGAAATTCAAGACCATCATTTTAATGCATTACATAGGAATATAAATGCATTAAAGATTGAAGTTGCCTGATCTCAACAGCATTCATATGATATGAAAGATCACATATTTAGCTACAGAAAGGGAGGGCAATTTTAAAAGCTATTGTCAATGTATTCCATCAATTTCCTTGCAGGTCGCTTGTAGTACATCTACAAAAAAAAAATCACTGAAGCACATGGGAGAGATTGAAGTCCAAATTCAAAAGAAGAATCATATGACTGACTCAGAGCATTTGAGGTCTGAGATTTGAGGGGAAGAGTACAGAAACAGAAGCTATGTAACTAAGGAAAATCATAAATTATTTAGGTTTTTTTACTCCTGTTTTTTTTTCACAAGTAGAAGGAACACTGCAAGGCTGATAGTGAAGACTTCAGTGGTTAAATGGCTGCCCAAATAAGTATACTTAGTCTTTTACTTGATTATACAACTACAAAACAATTCTTTTCAACATTTAAAAACAGCACACCCCTCAAAAATCAATGGGGTAAACGATATTCTTTTATGATATTGATTGAGGAATAAAGAATGACCAGGACACCTGAGAGAATAAAGTCACAGAAAAATCAGAGCACAGTAAGTAGTCATATGGCCAACGGATCCGATCCCAGCCTATGTAAGAGCAATTTAACTTGTCTCATTTTCGTTAATCCTACAAATATTTCCCTTTAATAGCTTATCCAATTCCTTTTTGATAGCCACAACTCACCAGCCTTCATCAACATAAAGAACTGCATTCCATATGTTAATCACTTCCTGTGCAAAAATGTTTTTCCCCCAGTACTGCATTTGGTTCTTTTCACAATTGTTTTAGGTTTATCCCCTCTGATTGGGAGAATGGCCAACAATCAGAACAGATTCTCTTGCACAACTCTTTTAAGAACACAGAACATAGAACAATACAGCACAGAACAAGCCCTTCAGCCCACAATGTTGTGTCGACCATTGACCCCCATGTAAGGTAAACCTGATGTACGAACCCTCAAATTTCTGTGACCATATGCATGTCCAGCAGTCCCTTAAATATCCCCAATGACCTCGCTTCCACAGCTGCTGCTGGCAATGCGTTCCATGCTCTCACAATTCTCTGTGTAAAGAACCCGCCTCTGACATTCCCTCTATACTTTCTGCCAAACAGCTTAAAACTATGACCCCTCGTGTTAACAATTTCTGCCCTGGGAAAAAGTCTCTGGCTATCAACTCTAACTATGCCTCTCATTATCTCTACACCTCAATTAGGTCCCCTCTCTTCCTTCTTTTTTCCAATGAAAAAGTCTGAGCTCAGTCAACCTCTCTTTGTAAGTTAAGCCCTCCATTCCAGGCAGCATCCTGGTAAACCTCGTCTGAACCCTCTCCAAAGCATCCACATCTTTCTTATAACAGGGTGACCAGAACTGGACACAGTATTCCAAGTGCAGTCTAACCAAAGTTTTATAGAGTTATAGAACATAGAACATTACAGCGAAGTACAGGCTCTTCGGCCCTCGATGTTGCGCCGCCTTGTCATACTAATCTGAAGTCCATCCCACCTACACTATTCCATGTACGTCCGTTTGCCTGTCCAATGATGACTTAAATGCACTTAAAAGTGGCGAATCTACTACCGATGGAGACAAAGCATTCCATACCCTTACTACTCTCCGAGTAAAGAAACTACCTCTGACATCTGTTTTATACCTATCTCCCCTCACTTTAAAGTTTGTCCCCTCGTGTTTGCCGTCCCTATACTTGGAAAAAGGCTCTCCCTATCCACCCTATCTAACTCTCTGATGATCTTGAATGTCTCTATTAAGTCACCTCTCAACCTTCGTCTCTCTAACGAGAACAGCCTCAAGGCCCTCAGCTTTTCCTCGTAAGACATTCCTTCCATACCAGGCAACATCCTAGTAAAAAGTGAGGTCTGCAGATGCTGGAGATCAGAGCTGAAAATGTGTTGCTGGTTAAAGTGCAGCAGGTCAGGCAGCATCCAAGGAACAGGAAATTCGACGTTTCGGGCATAAGCCTGATGAAGGGCTTATGCCTGAAACGTTGAATTTCCTGTTCCTTGGATGCTGCCTGACCTGCTGCGCTTTAACCAGCAACACATTTTCAGCAACATCCTAGTAAATCTCCTCTGCACCCTTTCCAAAGCTTCCACATCCTTCTTATAATGCGGTGACCAGAACTGTACACAATACTCCAAGTGTGGCTGTACCAGAGCTTTGTACAGCTGCAGCATAACCTCCTGGTTCCGGAACTCAATCCCTCTATTAATAAAAGCCAAAAAACTTAATGCCTTCTTAACAACCCTGTCAATCTGGGTGGCAACTCTCAGGGATCTGTGTACATGGACACCGAGATCTCTCTGTTCATCTGCACTCCCAAGAATCCTGCCATTAGCCCAGTACTTTGCATTCCGATTACTCCGGCCAAAGTGTATCACCTCACACTTGTCCACATTAAACTCCATTTTCCACCTCTCAGCCCAGCTCTGCATCCTACCTATGTCTCTCTGCAACCTACTACATCCTTTGTCACTATCCACAACGCCACCGACCTTGGTGTCATCCGCAAATTTACTAACCCACCCTTCTAAGCCCTCATCCAGGTCATTTATAAAAATGATGAACAGCAGTGGACCCAACACTGACCCTTGCGGTACGCCAATAGTAACTGGACACCAAGATGAACATGTTCTATCAACTACAACCCTGTTTTCTTTCAGCAAGCCAATTACTGATCCAAACTGCTACGTCTCCCACAATCTCATTCCTCCGCATTTTGTATAATAGCCTACCGTGGGGAACCTTATCGAACGCCTTGCTGAAATCCATATACACCACTTCAACCGGTTTACTCTCATCTGCCTGTTTGGTCACTTTGTCAAAAAACTCAATAAGATTCGTTAGGCACGACCTACCCTTCATAAAACCGTGCTGACTGTCCCTGATCAGATTATTCTTTTCTAGATGGCTATAAATCCTTTTTCAACCACTTTACCAACAACTGAAGCGAGAGATTGACTGGCCTGTAATTACCAGGGTTGTCTCTACTACCCTTTTTGAACAAGGGAACCACATTTGCTATCCTCCAGTCCTCAGGCACTATTCCTGTTGACAAAGATGATTTGAGGATCAATGGCAAAGGGTCGACAATCTCTTCCCTTGCTTCCCAGAGGATCCTAGGATAGATCCCATCCGGCCCAGGGGATTTGTCTATTTTCACACTCTGCAGTATTTCTAATACCTCTTCCTTGTGAACCTCAATCTTTTCTAGTCTAGATAAAAGTATCTCTGCAACAAGATCTCTTAAGCTCAATCCCCCTGTTAATGAAAGCCAAAACATTATATTGCTTTCTTAACAACCCTGTCCATTTGGGTGGCAATTTTAAGGGATCTATGTTCCTGCACACTAAGATCCCACTGATTCTTCACACTGCCAAGAATCCAGACTTTAATCCTGTACTCAACTTTCAAGTTCGACCTACCAAAATGCTTCACTTTGCAATTATCCAGGTTGAACTCCATCTGCCACCTCTCAGCCCATCTCTGCATCCTGTCAATGTCACACTGCAGCCTATAACAGTCCTCTATACTGTCAACGACACCTCCAAACTTTGTGTCATCTGCAAACTTGCTAACCCATCCTTCAATCTCCTCATCCAAGTCATTAATAAAAATTACAAAGAGTAGAGGCCCAAGAACAGAGCCTTGTGGACCACTGACCACTGACTTCCAGGCAGAATACTTTCCTTCCACCACCACTCGCTGTCTTCTGTCGACCAGCAAATTCTGTATCCAGACAGCTAAATTTCCCTGTATCCCATTCCTCCTGATCTTCTGAACTAGCCTACCTTATCAAACCTTATCAAATGCCTTGCTGAAGTCCATATGCACCACATCCACCACTCGACCCTCATCAACTTGTCTAGTAACATCCTCAAAGAACTCAATAAGATTTGTGAGGCATGACCTGCCCCTCACAAAGCTGTGCTGACTGCATTTAATCCAGCCTTGCTCTTCCAGATGGTCATAAATCCTATCCCTCAGAATCCTTCCTAATACCTTGCAGATGACAGACGTGAGACTGACTGGTCTGTAATTGCCGGGGATTTCCCTACTTCCTTTCTTGAAGAGAGGAATTACATTTGCCTCCCTCCAGTGGACAGCGAGTATGCAAAAATCTTCGCAAGCAGAGAAGCAATCACATTTCTCGCTTCCCAAAGCAGCCAAGGTCAAATCTGGTCTGGCCCTGGTGACTTGTCAATCTTAATGTTTGTCAAATTTTTCAGTGCATCAGCTTCCTCAATCTCTATCCATTCCAGCATGCTTACCTGTTCCTCAATGGTTTCATTCACTACAAGGTCCTTTTCATTCATAAAGACAGAAGCAAAACTCATTTAGGGCTTCCCCTGCCTCCTCAGATTCTATACACAAGTTCCCTATGCTAGCCCTGATCATAATGTTTGAGCTCATAATTTTGTACACCTCTATCAAGACACCTATCAAACGTTTTTTTCTTAAAATGAGAATCCCCAGCTTTTTCAATCTGTCTACTTAACTAGAGTCTCTCATCCCCAAAACCATTATCATAAAATCTTTCTAAATAATGACCAGGTTTTAACTGGATAATGTCAATAGATGTTTGGTTTAATGTTCTAAGTGTACAGAATGAGTCATGGATTAAACGCCTCATCTGAAAGGAAACACATCCAACATCTGTCTCTTACTAATGCATCAAAGTACTAGCCCAGATTATGTGGCCATGTCACTGGAACAGTCCTTGAATCTTTGTTTGACATTCTGAATCAGAAGTGACAGTGGCTATACTCAGCTGAGCTTCAAGAACACAAAGAGAGCATCGAAGACAAGTCTCTACTTCCACAATGTTTCCAGAAAATGGGAGTCCTTTACTACTTTTTCTCTGATAAGAGAAATAACACAAGTGTGGCTTTAATTTGAAAGCAAGCTTAAAAATAAGATGAGAGCTCCATTTAGAGTTATCTATCAATGGTGTTATCACACATCCTCGTCAACCACTGCAGCAAATAAAGTTGCAAAATATGCGATCCTTGCCAAAAAAAAAGTTGATTCAAAAATAATTAAGGGAGTTTAGAAGTAATGCATAAAGGTCTAAGGATTAATCTAGCATAAATTTACCAATGTGCAAACCTAGTCAAATATATAGAGATTTCTGGTATGACAGGTCACTTGATTTCATCCCCAGCTGAATATGACATATTCAGATTACATACTGTTAGAAGTAAACATTTCTTGTCTTGTTAATCCATAATAAAAGAAAAAGAGTCCAGTATACCATTCGATATGATCGAGGCTGATCGACTATTTCAATGGCATATGTTGCTCTCTCACCATAATCCTCAATATCTTTAGTTTCTAAAACTTTATTTTTTCATTAAGCACACTCAGAGATTTGACATCCACAGCCTTCTAGGATAGAGAATTCCAAAGGTTCATCACACCCACTGGAGAAATTTCTTTTCATCTCAGTCTGAAATGGCTCAACCCATATCCCAAGACTTTGATCCCTTGTTCTGGACCACTGTAGCCAGCAAAACTTCCTCCCTACAGCCTATTTGAATTGTGTGTCTCTCAATGGGATCCCCTCAAAGTAATAACAATTATAATAGTAATTGTATTTTGTAAAATATATATCAGGCTGAATTTTCCACTGGCCAGATCATTATACCAGATTGGATTAGAAGTGCATATGGGAATGTTGTGGAATGCCGATCTTAGTGGACTTGGAATGAATTTCCTGCTAACTGAGTTTTGAATTTAAGTGATCTGAATACAATCCTCGCAGTTTAACAAATACATAGAATAGTGATGAGGATATTGAACTAATCCAGTAGTGTAAAGGCTGAACTCATGATACACAGGCAGCTGTGTGAATTTAAATGTAGTTAATGAGTTAACTAAATCTGGAATTAAAAAACTATTATCAGTGACAGTGACCATAAAACTGTTTTAAAAGCCCACCTGGTTCACCAATATCCTGCACAGAAGGAGGTGTGCCATCGTTATCTTTGCTGCTCGACATGTGACTCCAGATCCACAGCGATGTGGTCAACTTTGAACTATTCTCTGGAACAGCTGAGGAATTCACTCAGTTGTCAAGAGTGTGGTTAACCAGTACTACTTCATTGATAATCAGGGATGGACAATAAATGCTGGCCTGACTAGTAACATCCACATCCTGTTAATTAATGAGAAACGTTTACTAATATCACAGAGATATGACTACACTGCTCTATCAATTGTACAATGTTTTCATTTGGGACTATAACTAATTTATGATTTCAATGGATTAATTTAGGAGAATTTCAAAATGGCAGCAATGTGCTTCTGAACGACACCAGAAGCAAGTTACTAATAAGTACGTATGTTTTAATTAGATACCTAGAAAGAAAGTGTTTAAGATATTTTTAAAGTTACACTATTGTGATTTTTGCAAACACATAAACTCAACGGAACTTCAAAATTCAAAACAGCTAATTTTTTGCTGAAGAACATTACACACCAGTGAGTCACAGACCTCAAAGTCAGAAAAACAGATTACTCACGACTTGTTAGATTCTTCATGAGAAATTGTACAAATTCTATATTCCATAGCCCCCCTTGAACTATTTCCCAGACCTTGAGAAACATGGTACAGAAAAAAAACACACTTATTCAATTTATGACCCAGAATGAAATACAGTTAACTTATAATTGAATGTATAGTGCAATAATTTCCTTGTTAAAAATCACAACACCAAGCTTGCAGAGATTACTCTCACAGACAAGTACACAATCATTCACAAAATAACAGCATACAAGTAAGCATAAAATTATTTGGAGCAAGGTCTCAATTTCATTCTTGCAAAAATGGTGACTTACCATCAGGTATGCACTTAAGAATAATAAGTTGGAGGATTGATAGTTACGTCAAATTTACAACTTCAGAAATTCAATAGTGCTTTCATTTCTTCCCTAGATACGAAGAATTTAAACCCCTCTTGTAAGTATAGGTACCAGTATTTAGGTGCTGTACATGTAATTACTCCTTATATGACAATTCTGAGCAAGCAGTTAAAATTGGATATGAGACTTAATCACCAAGGTTTCAACATCTTTCTGCAAGTTCATATTTTAACCCACTCTTCAGAGTGGGAAGATAATTGGCTTGAATTCAGGTGTAGTATCATTGCTTAACCCCTATTTGTCTTCAACAGAATGTGGTCTTCTCCCTTCTAATATGGAACCTAACAGGAGTTATATCTCAGCAGCCCTGCTTTGCGATTGTGTCACTTTCGATGTATCTGCAATCTAATGGTAACTGCATGGCAGCGACGTTATGGCTTTCTTGCCAAATCATTTTGGTAGGAAGAAGTGTGGAGCCAGAACAGGTCCAAAATTGGGTCCAAAATTGGCTAGAAGGCAGAACATAGAGTGGTGGAGGAGAATTGCATTTCAAACTGTAGGCTTGTGACCAGAAGTGTGCCGCAGGAATCGGTGCGAGGTCCACTGCCTTTTGTTATCTATGTGAATGATTTGGATGTAAATGTAGGAATTATGATTAGTAAGTTTGCAGATAACACCAAAATTGGTGGTGTAATGCACAGCAAAGGTGGTCACCTCAGAGTACAACAGGACCTTGATGAGATGAGCCAATGGCCGAGGAGAGGCAGATGGAGTTTAATCCAGATAAACATGAGGTGCTACATGTTGGTTGTGCAAATCAGGGCAGGACTTATACACTTAATGGTTAGATCCTGGAAAATTTTGTTGAAGAAAGTGGAATTGCAATTGACAGGGTAATGAAGGTGGCGTTTGGTATGCTTGCCATTATTGGTCAGCGCATTGACTAAAGGAGTTGGGAGGTAATGTTGCAACTAAACAGGACATTAATTAAGCGACTTTTCAAATGCTACATTCAATTCTGGTCTTTGTTATAGGAAGAATGTTGTGAAACTTGAAACGGTTCAGAAGCAATTTAGAAAGATGTTGCCAAGGTTGGAGGGCTTGAGCTATAAGGAGAGGCTGAATACACTGGGGCTATTTTCTCTATGGGGTTGGAGGCCAAGGGGTGACCTCATAGGGTTTATAAAATAATGATAGGGTGAATAGCCAAGGTCTTTTTCCCAGTGTAAGGGAGTCCCGTGTAGAGGGCACAGGTTTAAGTGCGAGAGGAAAGATTGAAAGGGACCTAAGGTGCATCTTTTTCACGCAAAGTGTGGTGCGTGAATGAGCTGCCAGAGGAAGTGGTGGAGGCTGGTATAATTACAACATTTAAAAAGGCATCTGGCTAGGTATGTGAATAGGATGGGTTCAGAGGGATATGGGTCTAGATTGGGACTAGATTAATTTAGGATATCTGGTCGTCATGGATGAGTTGGACTGAGGGGTCTGTTTCTGTTCTGTACATCTCTATGGCTCTAAAGGTCCAGGCTTTATTCAACTATAAAATTCTCTCAAACTCTCTTCATTGTACTCCCCTAACTCCTTCTGTCTCCAGTGGTGGCACTGTATCACTCAACATTTTGCTTTTGCTCCAGCTGCCAAATCTTATTGCAGTGAGGGTCTTGATTATAGCCTGCCACAATCCCCATGATTTCAAATTTAGTGTAAGTATTCTTGCACTTTACATGGCACGTGAATAATGCCACCAATTTTGGAAAGCCCTAAAATACACAAAGATATTCTCTGATGTTTAACCAAAATATCTGAATGATTAGGACACACAAGCAGTCATACAGTTTGGAAGCATCATTGCCCTGAAGCATTGTCTCAAACCAGCCAGTATTCTACAAAAACAAATCTCCAACTGGATCTTAAATCAATTGTTGTCAATGTATCTTGAGAGCATTGTCAGTTTCCACGTTCACTTCCCAGAGATACAGGTGTACTAAAAAAAATACAGTTAATCTAGCCATTAGACCACAGCTACATTGACAGTGACACTATCAAAATGCAGGCTGAGATACAACTCTTGTTAGGTCTCACATCACAAGAGAAATCTACCTTTTCTTCAAGAGAAAATTAGTGAGAGATGAATATTTGGCTAGAGATTTAAACCTAGAATTTATTTGGACTGCAGGATCATCATTAGCACCACATAAAAATTACAGCCAACACAACAACCAAAATACCAATATTCAACTTAACTTTCATCACCCCCCATCAAGTAATAAATGATCAGAGGTACAACAATATGTACTGTGCTTGCAAGTTCTAGCAAAACAAAGAGTAAAATGAATACGAGACAAGGATGAACACAGGATAAGGTATTAAAGTCTCCAAACCATTGCAAAATTCTTGGCACCTCACAAAAGACACCATCTCATATTCAATGATCTGACTGAATTATTATTCTGGTTCTCCTGAAAGTTTCATTCATTTGCCAAACATTTTTGTCCAGCTTTGAAAAGAAGCCATAAAATTGCAAGGCATTTTCAGAGAAAACAAAAATCAAAAGTAAAGCTTCTACTCAGTACCTGCTCTTTGTGGAGTCAAGATTGTGCAGCTTGCTCTCTCGCCTTTGAGGCCATTCTTGTCAGTCATGAGTTTCACAGCTGCTTTCAGTCCTTTGTTATGTTCTGACTAATGCTTACATTCTCTCTCTCCTTACTCAGTTCCAGTAGATAGTTTCTGCTTGCCTAATCCCAGACAACATTAGCTAGAGTCAGGGCAAGGCAAGCAATGCACTGATTTTCTTACAGCACATTAACACCCCACCAACCCCTGTCCCAGAGGAATTGCAATTCCAACATTCAATAAAGGATGAAGTGACCCTATAAAACAAAAGAAAAAAAAAGGAGAAAAACAAACAAACAGCCAGAGAACAACAAATCTATATAGAATTGTTGGACAAGGGATAAGTATTCACTGCAGGAGGGAGGAACAAACCAGGTGGAAAAATATAGTACAGAAAATTGGGGGAAAAGTTCAGAAATCAGACACAACCTTGTTTTGGTACTTGACCATTTGGGTGTAATATGTGCTTTGTTCAAAATGGCTAGATTAGAATTACAAAAAACTCTCAAGTGATATCCTTTCATCTGATTTACACTTGTGTTTGGCTCTATTATTGGCTGTCTACACTATCACAAAAATCTCAAATTCCTATCTGTCTGCTACATATTTTAAGTTTAAAAATGCTTGGAATTTGCAAGTTTGAAGATAAATCACCGAATTGAATGATCATACAAAATGTAGTCAAACATTCATGAATAGACAAAGTGTTTTCCCTGGTGTGGGAGAGTCCAGAATTAGATGGCATAGGTTGAGGATGAGGGGGGAAAGATTTACCAGGGACCGAAGGGACAACTTTTTCATGCAGTGGGTGGTGAGTGTATGGAATGAGCTGCCAAAGGAAGTGGAGGAGGCTGGGACAATTACAACATAATTGTCCCAGCAAAAGGCATATGGATGGGTATGTGAACAGGAAGGGTTTAGAGGGATATGGGCCAAATGCTGGCAAATGGGACTAGATGAATTTAAGATATAAAGTGGACATGGACAAGTTGAACTGAAGAGTCAGTATCCATGCTGTATATCTCTGTGAATCCATAACTCTATTACATTTAGATTGGCATTAATGGTGAGTTTGTGTCATTGCTCTGACTTTTCAACTTGACCAACTAAGCTCAAATGTCAAACAAACATGCAATTTGGTTCTGAAATCATTCTACCCTAATAAGAAGTCACAAAAACCATGACAAGACTTCCATTTTTGCTGAATTGCACAGTTTTTTGGACAACTTCACATCAAAATTATAGATTGGTTTGCGTTGGAACTTGCAAATAAACAATCTGAAACACCTTCAATCAACCCCAAGTAAATGAAAATAAAATGGTGCTTCAATGATTTTCATTAGCACAATTCAGGTTCAAAAGACAAATGCTCAACATTCAAGAGATTGCATTTATATAGACAAATTGACACAACAGAATGTCCCAAGGTGCTTCAGAGGAATGCTATCAAGGATTAGCATGTTCCTTCTAGAAAGTGCAAACCCTCCAAAATTTTGTTTGGCATTATAACATGATGCATTATTACAGTTCTTTTTAAAGTTAATTATCTTAAGATACTTCAGAGTCACATTATCTGAGGACTAAAATAAAGCACATAGGGCTCCAACACCAACCCCTTCAAATCATGACTACCATCGGCACCACTAACTGCTGGCTCAAAGTGGAGATGATCGCACATATCAAACCTGTTGGACAGGGCACAGTCAGTGAAGATTGGGGACAATATTTCATCCTCACTAACACTCAACACTGGAGCCCCCCATGGGTGTGTACTCAGCCCCCCACTGTACTCACTGTATACACATGACTGTGTTGCCAAATATCAGACTAACGCCATTAACAAGTTCGCTGATGACACCACCATAGTTGGTTGAATTTCAGATGGCGACAAAACAGACTACAGACAGGATGTGGGAAGACCTGGAAAAATGGTGCACTGGAAACAACCTAGCTCTCAATGCTGGCAAAACCAAGGAACTCATTAGTGACTTTCGGCGGGATGTTATTCATGCCCTCCTACACATTAACAGCACAGAGATAGAATGAGTGGAGAGTGTCAAGCTCCTGCGAATGGTCATCCACAAAAAGCTTTCTTGGACTCTTCTTGTGGATGCACTGGTTACAAAGGCCCAACAATGTCTTTTCTTTCTCAGGCAGCTGAGGAAATTTGGCACGATGGTAAATACCCTTGCCAACTTTTATAGGTGCGCCATCGAGAGCGTTCTGTCTGGATGTATCATTACCTGGTAATGGCAACTGTACCATTTAAGATCAGAGACAGTTACAGAGAGTGATGAACTCAGTGTGGACATTCACAAAGGCCAACCTCCCATGTATAGAATCCATCCACCAGGCCTGCTGTCAAGGAAAGGCCACCAGCATTCTCAGAGAACCATTCCACCCTGGCAATGTTTTTCCACAACCTCTACTGTCGGACAGAAGCCTGAACACACCCACACCAGCCGGTTTCAAAACAGTTTCTACCCTATTGTTGTTGAATACTGAATGGACTCAATCTCACCTGCACTCGTGTTTTTGTTTTTGTTTTTGCTGCTGTTTACCTATTACTTACTTATCTATGCTCCTTAACTGTGGTCTGCTTGTATTGCTTGCAAGACAAAGCTTTTCACTATGTGTCAGTACACTTGACAATAAATTCAATTCAATAAAACCTGATGTGTGATTCTTAACTTTGTACACACCAATCCAACACTGGCACCTCCAAATTAAGGCAATGAGGGTAGATTGGTCAAGGAGGCTTACTTTACTGTACTATACTTTGTATACACAATTTGGAAACAGAAATAACGATATGGCAATAGACAGACCGATCGGCCCGTCATGTTCGTTCCAGCTCTTTAAAAAGTCCTACCCCCTTCCTTTAGCTCTTTTTGATGGAAAATTAAGCAGCTCCCGTTGCAAAGTTCAAGTTTTTTGGGGGAGATCGAAAACACTAATCCTCTGTCCAGCCCCTTCTCAGCGTTTGCAACTTGAAGGCTATAAACAGAGCGCACCCACACGAACAGGGAGACCGGCTGCAATCTCTACAGCCAGCACCGAGAAGGGACAAGGTGTGGGGAACATTTTCCAGCCATAGGGTGGGGGGCGTAGCTGCCTGTCAGGAATCGGGGTGGAGGTGGTGCACTCATCCCCCGAATCGGCATGGGGACCGTTTCACTGACGGCGGCGGCGGCAGCTGCTCGAGACGCGGCAGTAGGCTTCCGCGAGCTGGTGGCAGTTGACGCTCGCGCGGGGCAGACGGTTGTTGCCCCCTCCCCGGCCGTCAATGAGCTCGAGCTCTCCCACCGCCAAACAAACACTCAGAGCCTGACCGCGGGCCAGGCCGGCAAACCGACAATGACATTTACCATCTACGGGGAAAGCACCGACATCAACCTCCTGCCCATCCGCTACGACCGGCCTTTCCTTTTAACCCAATATACGTCGCGCCCAATTCTCTTCTCTCTCTCTCTGCCCGTTCGGTGAGGTAGCATACCTGACTCCCCGAAACCGTTTGAAATTCATTGTTCTCCTACCGGCCTTTCCAATTTATCGGTATCGCTCTTCCATTAATCGACTCATTAATTTTTATATATATCGGGGGAGCGGATAAAGCAGACGCTCTGACGTCATTGGCACGCGACTCGCATGTCGGCCGTAAATTGGATCGTGGTTTGGTTTCATCAACATGTTCGCTTTTCCTCTGTAAAACATTCCTTTATCCTCGACCGGAGGGAAGAGGGTAGACCACTGATGTAACAGAGTGGCTACTGAAGCAGAGGACAGCACAATGAGATACTGTAATTAAACGATAATGGAATCAGTAGGAATTCCTTGTGGTGACTTGTCGTGAACTACCAGCTGGAATGCCGTCACCAGTACGGCAGCCGAGTGTTGTTCAAAGTTGCGATCATCAGTTTTTGTCTCTATTCCTTGTGCTCTAGCGCAACAGTGGTCGTTAGAGGGAGGAAGGGGGTGGTTTAATAGAGTGAATAAGGAGTAACTGTTTTCAAATGGCTGGAAGATTGTAAATTTTCATCTGTATTTTGATAACCAAAGTAAAATATCGCAGAAACAGATATACAACACGCAAACAGACCCCTCGCTCTAACTTATTCAAAACGACCAGATATCCGAAAGTAAGCTAGTCCCATTTGCCTGCATTTGACCTATATTCCTCTAAACCCATCCTATTCATCCACCCATCCAGATGCCTTTTAAATGTTGCAATTGTACCACTACTTCCTCAGTCAGCTGATTCCAGAGGCACCAAACTCTTCCAGTTACATTGATGATTGCATTAGTGCAGCGTCCCAAACCTGGGCTGAATTGGAGCAGCTAATCAACTTCGTCCACAACTCCCACCCACCCTCAAATTCACTTCATCCATCTTGTACACCTCCCTCCCCCTTCTCGACTTCTCCATTTCCATCTCCAGCCTGATGTTTATCACAAACCCAGATTCCCGTAAGTACCTGGACTACACCTCCTCCCACCCAGTATCCTGGAAAAACTCCATCCCATTCTCCCAATTCCTCTGCCATATCTGCTCAGACAAGGAGACATTCCACTCGCGAGCATCCAGATTTCTACCTATTTCAAATGGGCTTTTCCTCCGTCAGACAGCCTTCCAACTCCATTCCCTGTTCCACTGCTGTAACCCTAACCCCAACCCCAAACAACGCAATAAAGACAGAGTCCCCCTTTGTCCTCACCTATCAACCCACCAGTCTCTGCATTATCCTTAAACAATTCCACCAACTCCAAACAGACCCTGCCACCAAGAACATCTTCCCCTCCCCACCCTGCTCTGGCTTTTGCAAGGACTGTACCACTCTCCCCACAGATACCTTCCCCTGCAACCAGAAAAGATGCAAAACCTGCCAGTACACCATCACCCACTCACCTCCATCCAGAGGCCCAAAGAGTCCTTCCACCTGAGACAGAGGTTCACCTGCCTCTCTTCCAAACTACTTTACAACATCAGGTGCTCCCAATGTGGTCTTCTCCACATTGGGGAGACCGAACATAAATTTAGAGAACGGTTTGCCGAGCATCGCAGCCGGGCCCGCAGAGGCCAACCGGTCCTCCCAGTCACTGCCCATTTTAATTCCCCTTCCCACTCCCTTTTCAATATGACCATCCTTGGCCTCCTCCACTACCACAACAAACCACACCGCAAATTGGAGGAACAACACATTCTACATTCTTCTGCCTGTTCAGCTTATAACGCGGAGGATTCAACATTGAGTTCTCCAATTTCAAAAAACCTCCCTTCCCATCCCATTTCCCTCCCAGCACCTCCCTCCCACCAACCAGATTCATTCCTCCCACTGACCAACCAGATCATACCCTCTACCTGTCTTCACGTATCCCCACTTCACTACTGTGCACCCAGCACCCTCTTTATCTGCAGCTCACCCTACACCCACCCCCAGTCCTGAAGAAGGGTTACATTCAGAACATTGATTTCTCCACCTCCTGATGTCGCCTGGCTTGCTGTGTTCTTCCAGCCTGCTGTGTGCTAACTTTGGATCCATACATGTACCACCCTCTGCACGCAAAATTTGCCCCTTGGGTCGCTTTCAAGTCTTTCCCTTCTCACCTTAAACCTATGTATTCTAGTTTTGGACACCATCACCTCCCAGGTAAAAGACCTTGTCTATTTACCCTATTCATGCCCCCGTGATTTTATAAATCGCTATAAAGTCACTCCTCAGCCTCAGACACTCCAGGGAAAATAGCCACAGTGTATTCAGCTTCTGCCTATAGCTCAAACCCTGGCAATATTCTTATAAATCTTTTCTGCACTCTTTCAAGTGTTACAACATCATTCCAAAGGAGGCAGATCAGAATTGTATGTAGTTTTCCAATAATGGCCTAACCAATGTTTTGTTAAGCTGCAACATCACCTTCCAACTCCTTTTCTCGTGGAATGACCAATAAAGCCAAGCATATTAAACGACTTCTCTATCCTATCTACCTGCAACTCACCTTTCAAGGAACTAGGAACCTGCACTCCAAGGTCTCTTTGTTTAGCAACACTCCCCAGAAACTCACATTAAGCGAATAACTCCTGCCCTGACTTTTCTTTCCAAAATGCAGTCATATTTATCTTAATTAAACTCCATCTGCCACTCAGCCCATTGGCCCAACTCATCAATATATTGAAAATTCTGAAATAAAAACATGCTGGAGATGCTCAGTAGGTCAGTGGAAAGACAGAAGGAGCCATTTTGGATCCAATGTGTCATTAAAGACAGTCATACTGGACTCGAAACCTTAACCATTTCTCTCTCATGACTTTTCTCCAACACTTTTGTTTTTATGACAAATTTCAGAAATATGACAAGGAACCCAGTAGGGTGTGGAGCAAGCATTTGTTTGAGCACAGTTATGATGAAATGGGTTACCTGAAAAAGGGTGAAAGATTAATGGAGGTTAAAACTTTGCAGGGCAAAGTGCAAAAACTAACAGGGTTGAGGGTATAGGAGAAAGAGTGAAATTAATTGGGTAGCCCTTTCAAACAGCAAGCATAAGTGCCATGTTTTCCTTGTTTGTCATTGTATGATTCTATAAAAACTAGGAGCATTAATATGCCATTCCACCCTACTTTGCCATTCTGGATGACCATGCCTGATCCTTTGTCTCAAACCCCATATTCCCACTTTCTCTCCCCACACCATGATGCTCAAGTTTTTCTTTCATCCTTTGTATTGAATTGTCTTATTCTCCCATTTTCTTTTGCTAGAACTGAACAAATAGCAGATCTAACCTTTCTGAAAAAAAATATTGTTATAGTGCTTTCATACTTAAAGGTTTGTTTAAAGCTTTAAAATAAACCATTCAATGTAGAACTGGATTTTCTGCATAAGGAGTGATACATAATGCCATAGCTGCCCTCCATGCTTTACATATGTAAAAATCCTTACTTAAATTAGTTTGCTTTGTTTCAGATTGCACAGCACAACATTCCAAACAAGCCAAAGATAAGCACTGAATCTTGTCTTGATAGTGCTAAACAACATAATTAAGGCAAATGGAATGCTGTTTATTGCAAAAGAAGTAAAATGAATACCATCTCTGGAGCACAGTTTGTCTACATTTGAAAAATGATATAACTAACAGAAGCAGCTTGGAAAAAGTTCACGCAACTAAAAGACTTATCTTTGGAGGAAGCATGGAACAGATTAGGCCTGTACCATTTGAGTTTAAAAGAATGAGAAACAATCAAGGGAATTGGATTGGACAGATAATACCCAGAGGATATTTCTTCTTGTGGGGCAGACTAAAACTAGGGATATGGTTTAAGAATGAGGTTTCCCTTTTAAAGCAGCTGAAGAGGGTCGTTAAGACATCTAGAGGAAGCAGTATCTTAAATTTATTCAAGGTTGAGTTAGGTGCACAAGGGAATAGAGCTAAGGAGGGCAAATAGGAAGTGGAGATGAGACCATAACTAAATAAGCCGTGGTTAGTGGAGTAGACTCAAAGGATCAAATGCTGTACTCATGCACTAAAGTCCTATGTAAATAGATAGTTAGAAATTTATGTGAAATGATCATCACTTTCAAAATATCTCTGCACATTCACCCAATTGGACAGGATAGGACGAGATATTTACTACTCGCTATACTGTCATTTCTGTAGAGAGGTTTAAAAAAAAGGACCAATGAGGGGAGTGAAACTAATTGTCCCAGGGGATAATTTTAAAATATTATAAATTCAAAACTTGTTCAAATCTTTATTTTTAAAGCTATACACAAACTGGGCTTTAAGTATCACTTTCAATTGCACTCAATGCATACTGAAACTACTTCAGTTTATGCACTAAGTGTCTTGTGTAATTGAGCACTAAAATCCAAGAACAATCTCGTTCAAAGATCTGACTAAAGTTTTCAGATTTCATTTTTACTGATTCAATAAATTAAATTCATCATCCTATTTTCTGGATACATATGCAATGAATAAGCAGTGAATAGACAATAAAACACTTTAAATGGTCTGCAACTAGAAATATGGAGACATAAATCTGGAATAAAGTATGGTGAGGGCTGCATTTCACTGGGCAAAGTCTAGAAACATTTCTGCAGCAACACATAGTGCATCCTTGAATTCATTTCCATTGCAAATCTGTTACAGCATTTTAGTTTTACTATTCTGAATTTAGTCAATAAAGGGATCCAAAAATTTTACCCTAGCAAACAATGGAAGAAGGTTTGCATACTAGTGTGCAAAACAGCCAAGAAAGAAACATTTTATCCCATATAACTGAAGTCACTTACAAAAACAGATATGTAAATGCATTTTTTTCTTAAAAAAATGTGCAAATTTTGTTGTCACATTTGAAGTTGTATCTAAATTTTATAATACCATACTTGCAGGAGAGACTTCTTGTTTGTGATGGTTCCACTTTGTGTTGCTGGTGATGTGCATTTAACATTAGAGTATGTTCCAATGTGCTTCAGTACATTAAAGTCTGATTCACTATTGACATCAAATGATTACTATTTCACAAATGACAAGTGTCGTAATGAAGCTGCTTGATTCATGTTAATCGATCTTTTGTTATAGCAAAGGTTGAGCAATGACTTACACCAGATATAACCAATCAAATGTGTCAAATTTTGCTCCACGTGAGCATAGTTAGCAGGATATAAACCATTTGAAATGTAGTAAATTAACCAGCAGTCTTGCCTAACTGTTTTGGTGGGCTGTAAAGGCAAGAAATTAGAATAAAAAAAAAACAACTCAAGCTCTTGTTTGAAAATATAGCATTTCAGTGGAATGACTGTTCAATTCTTTAGGCCTGTTTTTCTGATCTGCATTGTGAATTTTATTCTTGCATTAGTTATGTGTCATCATTGCTGTCAACATTGATAAATCAATAAGGGAGTAGAAATACTGTTGACATGAATATTGAAATTTCAGTTAAAGAATACTAGAAATTTATCTGATGGTGAATGAAAGGCTTGGGTAGCAAAAGATGAAGATTGCTAGGAAAGAAAATCATTGGTACAATTTAAGGAAAGAAAGGACCAGACTATCAGGATTCTCAGAAGCAAGCCATTTAAACTCTGGCTTCTGTTAGTCTTTGAAACAGCTATTAATTAGTCCCACTCACATTCTTTCTCTGTAGTGCTGCTATGTTTACTCTATAATTTATGAAGTATTTATTCTTTATTTAGTATTTTTTTAAATTCCCATGGCACTTGCATCACTTGTTGCCCAGCATTTATTGACCATTCCTAGTTGCCATTATTGATGGTGAGTGCTCTTGTTGAACAGCTGTCATTCATGTGCTGTAGGTTCAGCCACAAATCTGTTAGGGAAGAATTATGGATTTTAATTCAGCGATAGTGAAAGAATGGTAGCATATTTCCAAAGTCAGGACGTTGCGTGACTTGGAAGGAAACATGTAGGTGGTGGTATTCCCGTGTACCTGTTGGCCTATTTTTCCAGATGGAAATGGTCATGGGTTTAGAGGGTGCTAAGGATCTTTGGTGAATTTGTAGATAACACTGCTGACTGTCAGTGATGGAGGAAATGGGTGTTTGTGAATATGGTGCCATTCAAGCCAATCAATCAATCCTATTTTAATTTTGCAAGTTATTTTAGCTAGAGATGCTCAGTGCTGTACGTGTATACTCAAATGGAAAAACTACCATTGATTTGTACAGGTGAGAACTATCCAAAGGAAATTAACTCCAGTTTCACAGATTTCTATGGGAACCCATCATTCACTTAAAGTTGCAATTTTCAGGAATGTAACTGCGAACACTTACTTTACTTAGTTTAGTATCTAATCAAAAAGATAAAAGGTGTGAAGCATGAAATCGTTGCAGAGTTGTTGCCATAAATAACATCAGAAGGGAGGTAAAGATGAGGCACTTAAAGATTTTGGACAGAGCATGACGGCCCTTTCATAGACACAATTGTTTGAATGGTCTTATTTGTGCTGAAAGATTTGAAGTGAATACTCTTAAATAAATGAGCTATAAACAAGTATTAAATGTTGCACTAGATATATGTAAGAAAGAGAATATTGCAGTTTCTGTAGGTCTTGTAATGTATATAAATTCACAAATTTAAAATTTATTCTTTACATAAAATTACAAAATATGGTATATCAAGGTAATGTGGCAAAACATTTGTGTATAAACTTTTCATTTTCTTCTAGAATATGTACATTCGAACAAAAAAATCTGTCAACAAAAAAAATTGTTCAATTGAAAGACAGGTTTTACATTTTATGTTACAAACATTCAAAAATATAAAAATTTCAACAAAACGATTGGAAACTGGTACAATGAACAACATCTATTTGCAAACAGAAGATTCAAAGTTGACTTAGCTTCCTCACTTCTTTCTCCATTTCCTATAGGCAATGAAAAAGAAAAAAAAAATCACATCATTCAAAGTGCCCTAGATACCCATATCACCAGGTAGGAGACACTTGAATGCATTACGTAAGAGGTTATAAAAAGACAGATCTCGCTCTTCGAGGTAACCTTTGCATCAAGGTTCAATATCTGCAGGTAACCAAATAAATTTTCCAAATATGTATCATTTACATGTTAATTTTGATAGTGAGCATCATTAACTTAATTGTCTGTATAGGAGATCATAGTTGAGCCTGGTTTTGTGTCAATTCCAGTAGATTGCTGAGCAATGTTCAGGATTGGGAATCCTGCTCAATTTCTTTGCTAACCACTAGCAAAGCCACTAAAAGTTAATTTCTGCACATTTACTGTTGCGCAGCAGAGACTGACTGACTCATACAAAATCATGTATGAACCTGGGAGTTTTCTGGTCCAAGTGACTCTGACTAATGTTTTATTTTGAAATCGCCGGGGGCAGGAGGAAGCAAAAAGACATTTACACTATTTGGCTCAATTGGTGTTGCTAAAATTATTAAAACACTTATGCACAATGAGATTCAAAAGTACTTCAGAATGAGGAAACAGATGAAAGAAATAGATAAAAGGTGGGTGAAACTTAGTTGGAAGGTTTCAGCATAGATAAATTTCCCAATCACTCATGTAAACATAATTAGATAACAGTTATCATCAAGGCAAATGCAGGAAAATATTATTGGAATAACTGAAAGTTTGATCTAAGAAATGATTTTGTAATTACATAACAGATATAAATCAGATGATGCTGGTATCAGAAGGATAGATGACTGAAAATCTTATCAGTGAGTTCCACAGGTGTCTGTGCTAGGACCTCTTATTTAATATTTTCATAAACTATTTGGAGCAAGGGCCTGAAACACATTGGCTAAACCTAAAGATGATATGATCTCCAATATTGAAAAACTTACATTCAAATTAATAACTACTTTTCACCAGTATCTACTGCTGAAATTCACTTTTCAGAATTTGATTATTCTAACTCCGATAGGATTGGACTCCTATCTTCTGTTAATTTGAGTTCATACAAACTCTACTACCCTATTTCCAAAATTGAGCCAAGTCCTACTCACCCATTACCTTGATACTCAATGATCTAAACAAGTTCCTGGTACAGCAAAATCTTGATTTCAAAAGTTCCTATCCATGCTCCCAAATCCCCCTCATGATTTCACCCCTTACTGTTTGTGCAATCTCCTCCAGCACTACAATCCTCAAAGCAAAAATTGCAATAAGAAACTTTGGCTCAATCCATTTTTCCATGGTAGCCATGGCTTCAGCTGTTTAAGTGAACCTAACTCAAATTTCCTCCGTCTCTGATCAAGTTTTATGTCACCCATCCTAATGTCTCCTACTTCAGTAAATTTTCAGCATATATTGTTCCTGAAATGCAGTTTGGGTGTCTAAAGTCATTACATAAATTATTGCATAGGATTATCTTAATTAGGATTTGAGTCTATTTGAATTCAGTTCATAGATAAGGTATAACAGGTAGGCTCAAAAAAGCTGGGCTCTGAAAAAGCCACAGAAATAAATATCTGAATGAGTACAATTGGTTATTTATAGAGAGTAAGCATTTTCAAATGTATAAGAGTGAAAAACAGTTTTCTCACTTGTGGCACTATGAAAATTCATCTTTGATTTCACACATACCATGCTAACACATCCAGGCTTAAGTAGCTTTAATAGTTTTAAGTAGAGGAACTTTTTCTTCAAAGATGAAAGGTGTTGTGACTTACCTGTATCAGCAGAGTCTTGTCAAACTCTTTACGATGGTTGTAGATGCATTGACTGAGCACTGCATACAATTTTTCAAGCTGATTTACACTGAATCCCTCTGTTTTCTGAGTAACTTGTTTCCAGAGATTCTGCATACAAACCAAATTAAAGAAACATTTAAACGGTCAATGGAGAATTCATTACTCAAGAATATTTTGCATCATTGACTGCATTTCTACATATGTTTGAACAATGGAATTAGAAGCACGTTAACTTCCCCCAGCTAATAGCAGTATTGATATTACAAATATAAGGAGCAATATATATATTATGAGTGATGGGAATAACAGATACTTGAAACTGCTAGATAATTGAATGAACAAGATAACCAATACACTCCGCAGTAACTCCACCATTTGAAAACTACTTCTTACAAGAGATGTTTAAGTGTTTAACAGGAATTTTTTTTTTTAAATTTCTGTATTCATGAACAAATCCAAGCAATTAAATTAACATTCATTCATTCATTCGAACAGATGATGTCTCTAGAGACAAAGAACTACCCAAGGGATTAAAAGTTGAAATAGTCATTATTTTAAAATGGAATGTTGAAATATTCCATACATCACAACTTACCTTCAGCCTTTCGTGATCAACAATTACAGGTGGTATATATTCAGAAAGAACCTCCATTGCTTTCTCCATATTAATATGCTGTTGCTGTTCCACCTGAGCATGTCTGCTGCGGGTCATATGTAACAGTGTATCTGTGTGGGAATATAATTATTAACACTTTGTAAAAGTGTTCCTCATTTCTGTGGAATCTTGGCAATCATATTTATAACACTCAAACTCAATAACGAAAGCATTGGCCATCTTATATTCCTTACATTCTTCATTTGAGATTGTTATAAAAATTATAGGGTTAAAACACCAGATTCAGCCCCTTAGTTTCAATGTGATTGGAGGGGGGGGGGGGGGGGGGGGGGGGGGAAGAGTAACAACTACCCAGTAATTTCATATTGTGCATACCTCAACATACGCAAACATTTGCATATTCTTGGATGCAAAATGCTGGGCTTAGGGAGGTTTAGTTTATCCTGTATTTATCGATGGGGAGACAGTGGTAAAGTGGGAATGTCACTGAACTCGCAATTCAGACGTATAGGCTAATGCTCTGGGAACAGAGGTTTAAATCCCACCATGATATTGAGTAGAATTTGAATTCAATCAATAAATTTGAAAATGAAAGCTGGAAGTGATCATGAAATATCATCAATTATCATAAATAGTCCAGTTCACTAACATCCTTTAGGAAAGAAAATCTGCTACCCTTTTCCAGTCTATCCTACATCGGATTCTAGATCCACACTAAATGCTTGGTTTTCGGAGTTGTGGGTATGTTCACCGAGCTGGGAAGTTGATTCTTAACTGCCCTCTGAAATGGCATAAAAAGCACTCAGTAAAGGGAAATGAGGGATGACTATAAAATTTGACCTTATCAAGAATGCTCATTTCCATGAAAGAAAGGTTTAAGTTTGTATTACAGACGTAAGCTGAGCGCTTAGTCCACAGCTGCCATTGCCAACCCCCACTAAACAGATATTTAGCAGGGACATGTGAAATTGAGACCAATTAAATGACACTAGAAGACTACCTCTAGCAAACATTTCTGGCTGTAGGGAGGGAAAGAGAAAAAGAAAAAAAAGAACACTTTTTAGCCACCTCAAAGGTAACTAATCATCTGCGATTGCAATATAAAATGGAAAATGACACCATAATAAAAGAACTGTAATGTCTGCACAATATTGAAGAAAAAAGAAAATTCATACTTGAAAAGATTTTTAAAAAGGTGGCACAAAGTAAGATACCCATAATCCATTTACAAATATTTTAGCAAGATATTGCACAGCCGCATAGCTGTGCCTCGAGGGTTGCAGACCTAGGCAAATCACACAGTTCAGCCTTGGGAAAAGTGGGGAGGGGGAGATGTGTTAGCTTTAATTCTAGGATGCTCCACTGCTTCAATGACACCTTGCTGCCTCCAAACTAAAAAGGAAATGAAAAGATAGGCCACATGGTTTCATTTTACCCCATTCATAGGTCACCCTGACTCTGGCTTCCCGTTTCTTTCAGGTGCCTATGGTCTCACTAATTGCCCCAATTCACCTGACTCAAGGGAGAAATCTGGAACTTTGGTCACAAGGCAAAGAGACATTAAAGAGTCAGTAAGTAATCTGGTCCCAAGTACATTAGCAATCAGGCAAACAGAAAAAGTTCCTGCCTTAGAAGTTCAGGTGCACTGACCTCAACTATTCTGAATATTTTCAATAAACCAATTTGTCAAGTCCATAGCCCAACAGATAGCATTCGAGTACATGTTGGAAATCCGCAGACAGCTTGTCAGTGAAGACGTCTGGAGTACTGGGCTTGGAAGTTAGTCTTAATCAATGGCTGACAATGGCCTGTGGTTTCATTCAGTTAAGTCTATTTTATTATCCTTTTGATAGCTGCCTGAGGAAAAGATGTTAAATCTCTAATATGTGCTCAACAGGCCCTAAATATCAGTCCTGAATTTCATTTCGGTAGAAATGCAAGAGGCTTAAAATGCAGTTGTTACTCAAGAATACAATCAATCAATCAACTCGAACTGAAACTCGGATTAAGATTGCAAAATAAAATTATAAAAACAAATGACCTTGCAGCTACTTTGGTTCCTTTCATGACCTCAGTATGTCACAGATAATATAACTTACTTCTGAAGCACTGTTACTTCAAGCTAGGTTTAAAGTAGCTTAAAGAGGAGTGGCATAGTGGTAATGTCACAGGTCTAGTAACCCAAAATCAAGCTAATGTTGGTGAAAATTGAATTCAACAAAAAGCTGGAATAAAAGAGCTTTTATTTGACACCTAAAAAAAAGTGTCAATTGTCATCAAAATCCACTTGTTTACTAATGTCCATTAGGGAGGGATATTTGCAGTTCATTTTTGTCTGATTTGAGATTCACAGCAATGTGGCTGATTATTAACTGCCTGTGGGAAATTAGGGATGGGCAACAAATACTAGCCTAGCCAAATGATGCCCAATTCCATGGATGAAAAACATCAGCAGCCAAGTTCTGAACAAAAGGCCCCACAAATACCAATGATTTGGTCTTGATGAATTATTTAAGGCAAAAATGTTGGCTTTGCCAAAAGCCTCCTGCTCTTTGAACAATGCCTTAAGACCTTTTTTTTTAAATTCACTTTTAACGTATTCACTCTTTTAGTACTTTTGGTATAGAGATGATATAGGAACACTACGAATCTGACATGCATGTTGAAAGGTAATGTCATTTTGCTATTTCCGTACATGAGTTGTACCGACTATAAATGTGATTTAACTGGTTCTCTGTTGGAAGAAAACTCAAAAATAAATAAATACACATATATAACTCATACACAAACTATAAAACACACAGACCTGCAGAATGTTGTTTATCAGTCTTCTTTTCCATGTATTCACTTGACTCAAGTTGCTGTTTTTTAACACAACTTCCTTCACCCAGTTCACTTACTTCCAATTTTGCTTCATTAGAAGAAAGCATTTTCTTCTTGTACATATTCACACCAACAGTGATCAGTTCACCATCAGACTGGACTTCAATAAATTCCTTAGTCATTGTTTTCATGCAGCCATTGTAGAGACTTTGGTCTTGCTGAGTTTCCCTGGAGCAATCTCCATTGTAGTCTGTTTGAGCTTTAACTGAATCATTGTCATTTTCTATTCTCTCAGTAGTGTTATCACCAATACCATCCTCTGCATTTTTGATATTTGGTGAAGACCTCTTGCACTTGTTCGCATGTACATCACAATCCCAGTGATTAGACCTACGAAGTTTCTTCTTTGACTGAACTGCTTAAACAATATATCATGATGTCAGAATAACTCAGGTTCCCCCACAACAAATAGAACATATATACAATCATCCTTTATGTTTTATTGTAATTCATTCATGGGACAAAGGTACTGCTATATGGGACAGTATTTAATGCCCATCCCTCACTCCCCTTCAGAATGTGATGTGCTGCCACCTTAAATCACTGCAGTCCATTTGTTGCAATAATTTACAGCCTCTGACCTGCTCTTGTTGCCAGAGTTTTAGCTGTCAAGTCCAGTTCAGTTTCTGCTCAAGGGCAGCCCTCAATATTATGTATTGTGATTTCTAAACATCACTCCATTTTTAAGAGAGGCGTACATAATGATCAAGTTTGAATGAAACTAAATGAATGAGTCTTTTCTTTAAAAAGCATTTCTTGTATAAAAACAAAAGCCATTCGGATCTGTTTTACTAGGTTGTACCTGCAGATAGACGTCTTTCTGGAATTTATAAACAATCAGTGTTTTCAGTAAGCGGAGAGTCATTACTGTCAAAGTTTGTGGGAAAGAAACCTTTTTTTGTGGTTTAATGTTAATTCCAAATTTTACTTGTTATTTAAAAAGAATCTGAAGCTTTGCAAAAATCGCTACACACTTCCTTGGTTTAGGTGTTTTCAATCAATCAGAATGAATTTTGTAATTCTGACCATCTTATGCACATACATCAGCATCCACAGTTTGGACTGCAGCCTTTCCTTTCTTCACAAATGACTGACTCATTGTCAGTAAGTCACCCTTGAGTACTTGACCTAAGACAGTTTTGCTCATAACTGAGTTTAGACAATCACAGAAAGGTGAAAGGTAGGTCTTCCAAACTAGGGTCAGTAGTATGTTGGTCAAAAAGCAGGAATTCTCACCAACATTTCCTTTTATCAACATGTACTTGGGACAATTGTAGCAACGCTGCTGCCACCCAGCTAAGAAGAACTAAACTGGGACAGATTACATGAAAGAAAATCAAGATAGTTCAATTACACACTGCTTACCAACTAAAGTCATTGTGGGACAGCACAACCTTGTATAATTTTATAGCCATATGAATTAACATCCAATAATTCACACTGAAGGATAGTGCTTTATTGCAATATTTGACTTTAGTGATTGGAATGACATAATCCAGGTGGACCTCAAAATTCAAGTTCCTTGACTGGACCAGGTTAACAGTCCCAATCAGGAAACCCTGGCTGACAGATATAAACAGGAGTGTCAGAGATTCTGTTCATTCTAGATGCAGGGCTCTGAGTTAGTAGGGTCAGTGTCGTGTAAATAAAGAGCAACTTGGTGACAGGATAACTGCCCTCATAGAATTATTTCAGTGGCTACAAGAGAAAAACAAACCCCTGTAGAGATTCACTCAACCATCTTTGAGGCAGGGAAAGCATTTCTAAGATTGTGCTGCTATTTGGGAAACTAGACTCATTTGACCCAGTCAAAAACTGTGCCCAGTATATGGAAAGTATGCATCATTTTTTTTCCTGGAAAAATGACACTGGGGCAGATGAAAACCAACAAGTAACTATCCTGAAAAGTTGTGGAGCCACAACTTTTGGTAATTAGGAGCCTAACTTTCCTTAAGGCACTAGATATGAAAACTTCTCAAGTTGATGGATTTAGTTGAGGAATACCACAACCCCAAGCCTCCTCTAATTCTGAGACGCTATTGGTTTTACCTGGTAGTTAGAGAACCTGGGGAATCTGTTTTGAGATGTTTGACAAAGTTAAGATGACTGGCAGAGGAAAGTGATCTGGGCTTAACCTTAACTAAGATGTTGATGACTGTTAGTATTTGGATTAATGAAGTGATCATGCAAAAGCACCTATAGCTGAAGACCAACTGGACTTCAAACAAACACTCACTGGCTTCGTCATTAAAATATGTGGCAGGTTTGTTACAGGATACGCAGGTGGAAGTGGACACCCTCACTAGTTCAAGTGAGCTCGGGAAACTCCATTTGACTGAAGGAAATTACATTGCCTCACTCAGGACATATCCTGAACCAAAGGATTGTAGGCCAGCCCACAGCAAAACCCTAAAACAAAGCTAAGCCTCAGTCAAACAGTTAGCATTTTCTTGAGGATCTGGGCCAGCAGGCCATTGTAATTGCTGCCAGTATGCGGGCCTGTGATAGGAAAAGAGTCCCACTAGGCCTGAATTGAGTAAGAGAATTCATAGGCTGGTATCCAGCAAAACGTACACCCTGGAAAGTCCACCTACAGCAGTTTGGTTCTGATTTGAATGTTGCTAAGCAATTTAACTGTTCCAATCAAAATATATGTCTGGTATAATGGTCATCCAGTTTTAATGGAAGTCTGTTATCAGCACAGCTGTATCAGTGATTGCAGAATCAGTCTAACAAAATTCGCTCTGACTCCAATCCTTAAGTTTACTCAAGACCTTGACCAGGCTGAGAACCTCTACTGGTGAACCCCTACACATTAAGGGTACAACTTCGGTTCTGGTCTCTTATGAGAAGCAGCTGGTTCAGTTACCACTGATTAAATAAAAAGCTTGGGCCCAAGCTTGATGGGGTGAAATTGGTTGAGAAAAATTAATTTGATTGGCTGCCGAAGTGAAGTCCCAGTTAAATACTGAAAGTGTTTTTCAGGAAAGTCTAGGGAATATTAAAGGGCCCCGTGCCACTTTGCATGTTAACCAAGAAGCCATTCCACAATTCTGCAAGGACTAACCTTACATACAAAAATAGAGGCAGGAATCAGGAGGACATGCTAATATTCAGGAGGCTGCAAACCAAAGAAATCATCAAACCAATACAGTCTGCAGAATGGGCAGCACCAGTCTCACCAACTGTGACGCCAGACAGTTCATCGTTGTGAGATTTCGAATGAATGATGAACCACTTATTGCAGCTGGATAAATACCCAATCCCTCGCAAAATTAGCGGGGCTCCTCACGAAGCATTCGTACTGCAATTGCCAAAGTATGAGTACCTGTAAGGGTTTGTACTTATACACGAGACTGCCATTTAAGGTATCATCAACCGTGCCATTTTCCAGCAGATGACGGAGAAGATCTTAACCAGGTCTACTCCAGGTCATCATTTATCTGAATGACATGCTACTGACTGGGAAGACCAATAAAGAGCATTTAGACATAGTGCTTAAACTTTTCTTCAAGGCAGGTGTACACCTTAGATGGGAAAAACATGTTCCAGGCAACACAAGTAACCTACTTAGGCTACAGAGTCAACAAAACCAGGTTACACCTATTAGAAGATAAAGTGAGGATTATCAAAGGTGTTTCAGCTCCCACATTTGTGCAGGTGCTTAAATCTTTTCTTGGGTTGGTGAATTATTACAGAAAATTCATACATAACTTAGTCTCCATCCTAGCACCCTTACATCTGCTATTGAGAAAGGGTCTGCTTTGGAAATGGTCATGTAGTCAAGATGTAGCCTTTAGGGAAGTGAAGAAGCAGCTATCATCATCTAAGATACTGACACTATACGATCCAAGGAGAAATGTGGTGCTGAAAGGTGATGCCTCCCCACATGTTATTGGGGTGGAATCAGCTCACCTGTGGCCCTGCGGAGAGGAACGCTTGATAGCATATGCTTCCTGGATTTGGCCAAGGCTGAATGAAGATAAGCCCAGATTGAAAAGGAAAGTCTGGCAGTCATCTTTGCTGTGAGAAAGTTCCACCAGTACTTTCATGCACATAAATTTGCAATAGTAACAGACCATAAACCCCTGCTCGAGCGACTTAAAAAAGGATAGGCCTTGCTACCCATAGCTTCAGGTCTAATTCAGCAGGGCTTTTATTCAGAGTGTATAAAAATACAATTCAGAACATATCCAGGAAGCCAAGTGGCAAATGCAGATGCCTTAAGCTACCTACCACTAGCTGATTAACCGTCAGTGGTGCTGCTACTAGAAGAGTCCATACTAGTTTTGAACTTTCTGGACATCCTTCCAGTCACTGCTGACAATGTCAGACTATGGATACAAAAAGATCCCATCCTGGCAAAACTAAAACAGTTGTTAGTGATAGAGGAAATACAAGGGTCATCACAACCAGAATCAAAACTTTTCTGGATCATGTGAGACCAGGTCATCATAGAGGATGGCATATTATTATAGGGAGCAAGTGTGATTGTCCTGAGCAAAGTTCATTGCCAAATACTGGTTGAACTCCACCAGGGTCATTTAGGAGTTTCCAAAATGAAGATGTTGGTGAGAAGTTCACGAGAGGCCAGTATTGGATGCTGACATAGCCATGTTGGTGGGGCAGTGCCAACATGGACAAAAGTTATCACCAGCAGCTCCCCCACATTCATGGCAATGACTGGGTAAACCTTGGATTCGATTACACATTGACAATGCTGGACCTTTCATGGGCTCTATGTTCTTAATCATCGTGGAAACCTATTCAAAGTGGCTGGACTTGCATAAGTTTATTTGTCAAACACAAGGACAATGACTGAAAAGCTGAAAGCTTTTGCAATACATAGACTCCAGGGTGGGTTGGTCACAGACAAGAGGCCATCATTTACCAGCAGTGAATTTGAGTATTTCCTCCAGTCGAATTGCATTTGGCATGGAAGGACAGTTCTATATCATCCACCTTCCAATCTGGCAAAAAGAGCAGTCCAAGCTTTAAGGCAGACTTAAAGAAACAGCCTACAGCTTCACTGGATACCAAACTGCCCCAGTTCTTTTTGATTATAAGATCACCCTTCTCGCAACTACAGAAATAGCTCCTGGATCTTCCTGGACCTGGGTGAAGGAGGGTGAAAGAACATTAGGAATGCCAATGCTGGACACAAGACTCCTCTAAGCAAAAGAGAGTTTATGTTAGGGGATGAAGATTGGTGTCCAAACCACGGAAATGCAGGCATGGGCAAGAGGCATTGTGGACATGAGGTCAAGTGACATACAAAAGTTAGGGTAGCAGAGGTGGTCCTAAACAAGCATGTGGTCCATATGAAAACTACCATCTCTCAAACAGGGCTGGAGCAAAACATACCCAGCCCCTCAGAATATTCAGTAAGCTGTCTGAACTATGGGTTCTCCCCCACTGAATGAAGAAATCTTGGATGATGAGATGGACATTGCAGACGTCACAACCTTGACACCATTACCGCCTAAGGATGATGAATTTCTTCAAAGATGTTCTAGGTGCACAATGGTCCCGCCAGTATCTGAGGCAGAGTCAGAGTCAGAGGAACTGGACCTGGTGCGAGAATGTCCCAGAAGCTTCAAGAAAAAAAGAATGGGCCTACATCCTAGGACTTAGAGAGGAGTGTTGTGACTGGAATGAGAACAGCCAAGTGGACCGCAGAAGAAGTTCCTTGATTAAACCAGATTAACAGCCCCAATCAGGGAACCCCAGCTGACAGGTATAAACAGGAGTGTCAGGGATTCTGTTCACTTGAGGAGCAGGCTCTGAGCTAGCAGCATCAGTGTCATGTACTAAGCTTGTGTAAATAAACAGTGACTTGGGACAGGATACTTGCTTTCATGGAGTTAGTTCAATGACAAGTCCTTTATTGAAAGAAAAATTGTGTTTCCTATCAATTTAAAATGCTTCACTGAAATTCAGGTTTTCAAATACCTTAAGTGACCGCAACTCGTTTTCAAAATCACAAGGATTTAGTAAACTACGGCTGCCCTAATCACAAATTTAAATTAGCAAGAGCTAGTAAGATTTGAAAATTATAGTAAAGGAAAACATTTAAAGAATGCAGGCTGATTTTAGCAGATTACCAAGAACTCCATGAACTCACCTCTAGGGACTGAAGGGGTGCTTGCAGCGACTGGTGTGGGCATTTCAACTCTTTGTTCAGAAGTTTCAAGGCAATTTTTTTTATTTTCTGTTGTAGAATTCTTTGGTAGCACATGATAAAAAGTGGGTGCAAATTTGGAAGAATAGCAACCTGTGATAACAAAAGTATTAACATTTGGATATTATATGCAAGTTAAAATGCATTCTTTTTCAGTAAATGCAGGGGCTTGCATTATAGATGCTGGCATACTATCAGCACGCAATGTTAGCAACCACGAGATTGTTTCAGAAACTTTACTGACAGGCTATTTCTTATGGCACAATGTGTCAACTGTTACACTTGCTGCCGCAAGCAATTGATGGAACATGACTAGCAGTAAAGCAAAAGGGCTTAATAGTAGAAAATGATGTACCTCTGTTCTTTCGCGATTCTTGAATTTCTTCACAGAGCTTTTCAAATTCTTCATCAAGTTCTGATTTCATAATTGCATTGGCAGTGTCTTTCAAAGCACAGGCTCGGTGTCTAATCATACGATCTAGGACAGCAATATTCCATTTATTATTTTGGAGAAGCAAAAACAACCGACTTTTAATTTCTATTCCATTTTGATAGGAGGCAGAGATGGGGTAACAACGGTTATGTTATTAGAAATCCAGAGACCTGGACCGATAATGTTCCACAGCCATATTATAAAATTCTAGTGTGGTAGCTGGGAAATTGATGATCAGTTACTTAAATAAACTAGGAACAAAAGCCAGTGCTAAATAACAGGATTCTTTTCATAAAACTCATCTAGTTTATTTATGCCCAGCAGGGAAGGAAATCTGTCATTCTTAACCCATCTACATGAGACTCCAGACTCTCAATGTGCTTGACTCTCAACGGTCCTCCAAAAATTATCTAAGTCAGCAAGGAAGTGGGTCTTTGTGACCTTAGAGGGAAATTAGCAACTAGCTAATAACTGCAAACATTGTGAACAGAACGTCAGATCTGTGAATGAATTAAAGCAATTCTTCAAATACAGAAGTTTAATCAATTAAATATCAATTTTAAGTAGTCCTCCAGACTATCCAATTGAACGGAAATTGATCTGCCAAGCAATAGTGCACTGTTTAACAGCTCCAAACTAGACAACCACAGAAAATGCATTGCCAATTAAAAGTTACAAAATGACTTTTATACTGCAGTAATATATTTTGCATTTCCCAGGTTTTATGTCCAAGTGCACAGACCGAAATTACTTTTTTTCTATTAAAAAAAAGGAATTGTGGTACATTAAACTATTAAATGAGTTTAATCCTCTCAAATTGAAATTCATGATGCAGACTGAATGGAACACCCCATTCAATGCCTATAAAATCTCCTGCCTTAACATTCAAATCAAAACATTGGTATAGATAGAAATTCATTTGTTGCTCAAACTCATTATATTCCAGGCACAACTCCTACCCTATAGACAATTCAGGTGTGCAGAATTTTCCTGCTTATATCGTATTTTGCAGAAAGTGCAACCTATTCACTATTCTTCCATTTCACAGGTTCTCAGATCCATTTACTATGTTGATCCTTGCATTCAAATCCATTCAAAGCTTTTCTTGACTTTGTTGCTAAAATGGTTCAGCATTATAATCTTTCAGAATATTCAATTTCTTCAATTCTAGTCTACTGCATCTCTGCCTAATCTTGCCAAATTAATGTTGTTATTGCTATTGCCAAGTCTTGGTGTACACCACCCCTCTCCTATAGCCCCTCCCTCACTTCTTTCAAGGCCATCCTTAAAATCCATCTTTGACAATGCTTTGGTCACTCCTGCTGAAAACTCATCTTTGATTCCATGTCACAACTGCAGTTCCTCTAGCATTTTCATTTTTGTTCCAGTTCCATTCTTGGCTGAAAGTAGAACTGCTCCCTTTAAATTGGACAAATTGGAATTTTTTTTCCAAAAGATTAGATTCTCTTATTTGTTTCTCACCTGAAGGGTCTCGATCAGGATTGTACTCCAGTGCATTATTGCAGATCAACTCTATGTCTTGAAGATATGCCTTTACAGTCATATACCTGTGTAGGTCAATCTTTGACATAATAGTGAAAAGGTCCATTGGTTGTTTGATAACACTGCAATAATCTGGAACCTAACAGAGAAACAGAAAATTTTAACTAGTTGTACACTTCAAGAGATAATATAACGGTATGCAAAACATTTACACAATTTATTCTAGACTAAATTCAAGAGCTGACAATCAGACTAGACATACTCTGAACACAAAGCAACAAAGTCTCAACATTTGTGAGGGATGCATTCCTGGAGCATATCAGAGTGGGTGAATTTTGCAAACTACAAAAACAGCAAACTGCACATTTGCAAGATGTGACAGATGACACATGACAATTTACTTCCAGAAAAGTGCGGATGAATAAATACTGAAGTCACAGTATGTTATAAAATGTACAGTATTACACATAAGCTAATTCTGAAGGGCAGAGGTAAACTATTTTTAAATCCTTTGTGGTAGTCAAGCTAAATTATTCCCCTCCAAAATGATTCACAGTACTTTCATTCATCTTAGGTATTATAGTGAATTTATTAAGTAGTTGAATTACTTTTTTTCAAAATGGCAAGAGTGAACTCACTCTACCTCATCTCCAGAGAAAAGAGAATAACGATCACAAGGATGGCCTTGAAAGAAGTGAGGGAGGGGCTATGGGAGAGGAGTGGTGTATTTTAAGACTTGGGCTTAGCAATAGTCAGTGTTGAGTATGGTCAGGAAAATTAAGACAAGATATAGACAGTGGTGAGAGTACACAATTGTATGTTTCGAAGCTTGTTAATTCATAGATATATGGGACAAATGCAGGTTAGTTAAGGAATGCCAACTTTCATTAATGGATGATTCTCCGATTTGCAATGGCGTTCTCCAGGGGCCAGCGTTGAGATTCTCACTTTACCTGATCAATATTAATGACCACTGTATGCTGGGCAAAACTTCCTTGATGCAAAACTTGGAGGTATTGTGAAATGTTACAGAGATCATATAAAAATCCCTCCAACTTGTCTGTCCTTGTGAATGTGGCAATGGTTTCAGGTGAAAGATAAAATTCAGTGTGGAGAAAAAGGTGATTCATTTTGCTTGGAAGAATAAGAAGCAACAATGTAAGACAAAATGTAAATTTCTACTTTGGATATCTGGAGGTCAAGCAAAACCCCTTGTGAATACAACATCTATTTTTTCAAGAAAGCCAAAATACTTCACCTTGCCTTAAATTCCACTGACAATGCGACAAAAAGTGAAAGAGAATTTTTTTCAATTATACATACTCGGAATTAACATTTGGCCAGTGTTTAATGGGACAACATGCTCCTTTGAATTTCAGTGATTTTTACCTCCTCGACATCAACAGGTTTTGTGAACACTTTGAAACGCTTGTCATTTGCCAGCCTATGAGTCACATCCCGGAGGAAAAGCCTCAACTCCCGTAGAGTGCCTTCTTCCTCCTCTTCTAGTCGTTTCACCTCATCCTTGGAGAGGCGTCGTGGTTCTGATGGTGGTGCTAGTGGAAGGACCTCCAAAGCCTGAAGGACTAAAACAAAAAAGTGACTTCAAATTGATCTAATAGCATGATCAATTATACAAAGTGAATATTTATTTAATAGTAAGTAGAACAAAACAACTAGGAAACATTTTAAAATTATACTTCAGGTTGTAAACTCAGTACTTTGAATTTTCAAGCTTAGAAAGTGCCAAATAAAAAAAATGTTGAGAAACAGTATCTGAAACATATTTTTATTTTACTAAGGACCTCAATCATGTGTGCATGAGCTTAGTCTAATTACTCCTTTCAGCAACACAAGTCTGACTTACCAGCCTTTTGTTTGGAGGGTGGGGCTTTTGCAGCCTGTTTCAATATCAGCTCTTCAAAGAACTTCTTTCGTTCTTCACGGCTTGGAAGCCCAACATCAAAAACTTCTCCATAATGACAGACAAATATCTTTTTTACCTGAAAAGACAAAAGGGTTATTTAAGAGATGAAATATTACATCTCAAACTCTAATCATGGCCAATCAAACAGACTTGAGGATCTGAGTACAGTTGACCCATGAGACCAATATTCGTTAACCTAAGTGCAACAATTTAGTCACATCCTTCTTTCCACACTCATTACTGTCTGACATAACATGAATTTACTGGACCTAATCAAAATGCTGTTGAAAAATTTACTTCCTTGCAATAGTCAGGTTATGAAACTGGATAAAGTACAAATCAAGTATTGTGGTGAAAGTACTTAGTGATATCATTAAACAAAGGAAAGCAAAACTAAAACCACTCTCAATAAACCTTAGATGAATATGTTAGAATAGCTAGAATACTATTCATTGATCATCCAAGAAGATAAAACTAAATTTCTCAAAAACATCGACCGGATTAAAGCTAAATTAACCAAAATATAGATCATAAACTATGTCAGAAAAATAAAAGTTGTTCATGCTTTTAAAAAAAACACTATTATATAAGAACTCACGTCTTCTGCCAGTTCACTGTGTGGGACATCACATGTTGCCAGTAGGAAGATGGGGGTAAATGTGGGAATGTCCTGAAGTAATGTAATGAACGTGGCTCTCATGGTGTCTCCAACTGATTCCCACCACTGATCAACATGCGGAATATACAGGATACTTGGGGCTGTTCTTCGAGCTTCTCGAAATAGCTAACAGAATTGAGGGAATACTGTAAAGTAAATTTTCGGACAAGGACAACACACCGTACAATCTCTTCAAGTCTAGAAATGCACTTGAGTTTCTGCAATAAAGGAGAGGACATACACAACAAAAAAAAAAGTCCATCTCCATCTCCAATGAGCAATACCTACATTTTCCTCCAGCAGCATCATATTTAGATTCTTTCAGAGCTTACTGAACCTTTCTTCTTTACCTATGTAACTGACAGGACCAGATGCCATTTAATAAAACTAATCTGATAATTTTCCAATAGGGTGACAGGGAGTCACTACTTGACAGTGAAGGAAGTAATGGACTAATTCTTGGGTCCTCCTGTTCAACTTATCTGGTACATTAAATTATAGGAGTGAGACCATCCTAATCTGCTCAGCCAGACATAACTTGCACAGAATGCTAGATGAGTGTTGCAAGTATTGCAGAACTCCTGCAGTTTCTGTACTGGAAGAGGTGTGCCATGTAATACATACTTAAAAATACATTATTTCTTTAGCCTTTACTGAAGTGCCAGAGAGAAATCAAAAAATCTTGACGGGGCACATTAGTAGAAGATAAAGATGTTAGCATTCATACTGCATTGAATGTGTTTTTTGTCAAATGCTACACCTGTTCAGAAAATAACATACAAAGAGGCTGGTCAAAACATAGCTACTGTTCTGAATAAAGATCAAAGCGACTGGCTAGATTTGAGAGAAAAATCTTGATCAACGATCTGCACCTGCAAATGCGGGTTACATATTCTTCTACAACACAGCTTCAGACGTTCACCTTCCACAGGAATCATGAACATTTATATAAATTTCTGAACATAAGAAATACAAATGAAACATTCATTTTCAAAACTTTTTGAAGTCATTCTGCTAGCTTAGTACAAATCCCTCTACCAACTCCCTTCCCTGACCTGGTTGACAAAGAAAATTCAAAGAAAAACTTTTGTAAGTCTTGCTGGTGGGGAGATTTAAAAATGAAAACTTCTTGAAAAAACCTTCAATTTTGATCAGAATGAAGGAACTAACCGTAGAAGATATTTCTTCATTCAATTTGTACAAGTTTGTCAAATTGGGAAAATATTACTATGATTGGATATTTTCACACTAAGTTACACAACAAGGTGCATGGCAGGTTTATGAAGAACACATTTTGTGTCATTTGGAGACACAAACAATCTATAATAGTAACTTTGAAAACAAAAAGCTCCAAGCAGCATTTTTTTTGGATGATAAGTATCATCTTCACTGATCTAAATAAAAGGATAAGACACCCAGACAGGACAAAAAAAACAATTTTACAAGATGAACAATTTCATAATTGTGACTTTATGAATTCGTTCTACAAAGACTGAATTTTGTTCATAAAATAATTCATTTGAACAGTTTATGGCCACTTTACGAGAAGCATGCAATAACCTGAAATGTCTTAATTTATTTAATAATTTTATTTTTCCATGGTAAGCAAGAAACAACATTCCCACTAAAAATGTGTATTCAGATTATTTCAACCAGAATCTTACCATTGCGCAGGTTTCCTCAGGTGATGTGGCACTGACGCCATACAATACTGGAAGGTCTAGCCGATGCGCAGTGTATTTCTCCAAATTGTGAAGCAGTGCAGGGGCAAGATGTGAACTCTGACCTGAACCTGGTTTCCCAGACAGCAATAACCTTGGTCTGTAGGAAGTTGGTTGGTGATAGGCACACCTAATAAAAAAGTTTAAATACTGAAAAAAAGATCATGTTTACTGCTCAACTGAAACTTTAAAATATTGTATAGTTTTGCATGATAAAGCTAAACGGTCTTTAAATTGGTTACAAGGAATCTTACAAAATGGCTACCAGAAGCCACATGACATTTTTTGGTGATTGGAACCAGACTATTCTTTCTCAAGACCCACAAGAAACCTTTTGAAATTCAAATAAACATTTCTAAGAGTAAATAAACTCATTAACAATGGCTTCTCTGGAGAAGTGAATAGCTATTTCTATCTCACCAAAACTTGAAAGAATGGCAACCATTCAAGTTAATGACTGAGACACTTAAAAGTTCATTTCTGTACTCCAGACCTAGGCTAGCCTAATACCTAATATGGAAACATGAGTCAACAGTTTGAGATAACAGCCATTTTTGAACTGCATAAAATTTTCAGCTGTGAACAACCATTTTTGTGCAGAGATCACACGAGAACTTGCGAAAATAGCTCTAGCCATCACTCTCAACAGAATCAATGAACTTCATGTGAAAGTTTGGTTCTCCATGTGACACCAAGAGCAACACACAAGTGCATAGCATTCTTCCATGTTCTGCTAAAAAGGAATTCAGGTTAGTTTAATAATCAAAGAACCAGAAAGGATAAAGGGCTTTCATTCACATCTTGATTTTGATCTACCTACTTATTCTACCTACAAAGAAACAAAAATCTAACTATTCAATAACAAAAGCAATCACAGCGGCTAAATCAGATTTCACGTTTCAACCCTGCCTCCAAGAAATTGCAAAGCACTTGACAGTAAATTTATTAGTGTTGAAATGTAGTCCTCTTTTTGTTGGGAAACAGGGTCGGCAGTTTGCACACAGTAAGGTGCAACAAACAACAATGAGAAAAGTGCCTAATTAATCTGTTTTTGGCGGTGTTCAGGTAAACGCTGCTCAAGGTAGCAAGAAAGATTTCCAACTTTATCTTGAGTAAAGATATTTCTGAGCAGACAGACAAAGCCTTGGTCGAATATCACAGCAGAAAGACATGAACTCCAAAAACAAAGTACCACATTGGAATGGTTAAAGTGGACATACAAATTATACCAAATCAAATGTTCACAAAAGATATGATTAAATATTAACAAAAAGGAATAAAGGGTCAAATTAATAAAATTCAGTAAATAATAAAATGAAATGCCAAATAAATTATTTAAATTTTGACAACATATTTCTTTTTAAAAAAAAGGTTAGTTGGCTAGCATGGGGTTTAAAATAAGGCCAATAGCACAATACCTTTTGGAGCGGAGGTGGACTTAGGCCCTGCCTCTTTGCCCTACTCTGAACAGAGAATGGCAATGGCAACCAACCACTGACAAGAAATTAAAAACTGCCAAGAAAATTTATATAAATGTTTTGGATGTGAATATAGGAGGGTTGGTTAGTAAGTTTGGAGATGACATAAAAAAAATTAGTGTAGTGAACTCAAAGAAAATTATCTCAGAGTACAACGGGACCATGATCAGATAGGCTAATGGGTCAAGCAATGGCACATGGAGTTTAATTTAGATAAATGCAAGAGATTGCCATTTTGGTATGGCAAACCAGGGCAGGAGTTATCGATTTAGTGGGAGGGCCTGGGGAATGTTGCTGAACAAAGAATCCTAGGGGTACAGATATACAGTTCCTTGAAAATGAAACTGCAAATAGACAGGGTGGTGAACATATTGTTTGGTACACTTGCCTTCATTGAGAATAAGGGTCGAGACATTGTGACTGTACAGGACATTTGTTAGGCCACGTTTGGCCGAGTGATCAATTCTGGCCTCCCTGCTATAGGAAGGATATTGTGAAACTTGAAGGGGTTCATTAAAGATTTACAAGGATGCTGCCAGGGTGGAGGGCTTGAGCTATAGGGAGAGGCTGAATAGGCTATGCCTATTGTCCTCGCAGCATTGGAAATTGAGGGGTGACCTTATAGGAGGTTTATAAACCTGAGAGGCATGGATAGGGTAAATAGCCAAAGTCTTTTTCCTAGAGCAGGGAAAGTCCAAAACTAGAGGGCACAGGGTTGTTAGAGAGAAAAAATTTAAAAAGGACATTAGGAGTAACTTTTGCATGCAGTGGGTGGTATGTGTACGAAAGAAGCTGCTGGAAGAACAACATTTAAAAGGCATCTTGATGGTATATGAATGGGAAGGTTTCAGAGGGATATGAGCCAAATGGGATTAGGTCAAATTAGATTAGATTATTTTTGATTAGATTACTTACAGTGTGGAATCAGGCCCTTCGGCCCAACAAGTCCACACCGACCCGCCGAAGCGCAACCCACCCATACCCCTACATTTACCTCTTACCTAACACTACGGGCAATTTAGCATGGCCAAAATTAGGTTGCCTGGTACTGTGCTGTATGACTCTGAAACAACTCAGGATGAAGGCTCATAGGTAATGAGTCATGGACAGAGTCATACATCAAGGAAATAGACCCTTCAGTCCAACTAGTCCACGACAAACATGTTTGCAAACTAAACTAGTCCCACCTGTCTGCATTTGGTCCATATCCTCCAAATCCTCGCTAATCATGTACTTATCCAAATGTCTTTTAAACACTAACTGTACCTACATACAACAGTTCCTCTGAAAGTTCATTCCACACACAAACCACTGTGGAAAAACAAAAGTTGCCTCTCATATCCTTTTTAAATTTTTATCCTCACCTTAAAAATATGTTTCCTTGTCTTAAACTCCCCCTGCTTAGGGAAAAGACCTTTGTTATTCACCTGATCTATGGCCTTCATGATTTTGTAAATCTCTTAAGCTCACACCAGAACCTCATATACCCAAGTGAATGAAGTCCCAACCCATCAGCTTCTTCATTCTAACTCAAACCCTCCAGTCCCAGCAGCTCTTTGTAAAGCTTTTCTGAACTCTCTCAAGTTTAATAATATCTTTCATATAACTGGGCAACCCAGAACTGCAGAAAGTACTCCAGAAAAGGCCCCACCAATGTCTTGTACAACCTTAACATAAATGTTCTAACTCCTATACTCAGAAGGCCTGAGTAAAGAAGTGTGTGAAACACCTTAACCACCCTATCTACCTGTGCCGCAAATTTCAGAAGAATTATATACCTAACCCTTGTTCAACAAAACTACCCAAGGCCCTAACATTAATTGCACAGTCCTGTCATTGTTTGTGTTACGACACAAGGTAAATCCTCCTGCCTAAAGTTAAACCAGCAACACAGAAAAGATTTATCCCAAGCAGTAATCTGTGAAAATTCAAGAGGCCAAAAATGATTTCAAGTAAAATGAACAACTTTATTTCTTGAAGTATAATGGAGAATAATTAACTAACGACTATTAACAACTCTTTCCTCTAACCTACCTTTTATCTTCCCTTCTATAATACTAGTCCAATTAAATCCCCCCCCGATTAAGATTTCCCAACAATTCAAGTTTTCAAAACCAGCCAGCTGTTGAATCTTCTATTTGGATCTTCCTGTGTCTTCCTTTCTTCTTCTTAGGGATTAGGCTTCACAGGTCATGGATTGATAAAGGTACCTTTAAGACAGCTATTTTTAGGGCAATCTCTATATGCTGCTGACTTGGCAGTTCTCCCAACTGTTCAATTTTCCACAGTGGTATACCTGCAAAGCATCAGATTGTGTCATTGATTTTTAAGATTGCCAATGCACCAAATTCAAACTTGACTGGAATTTGGTATTGTTTGGGGTATAGTTTAAACTGATTGGCCTAATTCAAATCTGTTTTTGTCTCTAGGCAATCAGCTACACTAACTGTTGGACCACATGCTATATTGTATCTCGATGAGAACATTTGGTGTCGTCAGGTAGTTCTGCTACCTTTTAACTTTCTTAAAGATATAGTACATCCACATCTTCATAACACGTCTCCCCTTAAGAAAAAATGAACCATCATAATGAAAAGATAGCTTCATTATATATTCTATTTTATTAAACACATTACCCTAACATACAGATAAATTTAATACAAATTCACTTTAACTTCTTTCCATAGAATTACTAAATAAATACAAATCTCATCTGAACTCAGTTAAACCTGCGATAACTTATATGCAATTACATTCTTACGACCCACAACATGTATGATTTTGAAATTAAAAGTCTGTAACATAAGATTTCAATGAAATAGTCTCATATTCTTGTCTTTAAAGCAATCTAAGACTGTAAGCGGATTGTGATCCATTGCTAATGCCAAACATTAAAACTGTTGTAAGGCCAGTACCAAACTCCTAGTTCTTTCTCAAATCATGGAGTATTTCCTCTGTTGGATGTTGATGATCTTTGAAAAGTAACCAACTGGCAGTTCCATCCCAGCCTCATCTTCCAAGAGTACAGCTCCAACTCCAATGTCACTGGCATCGATGGCGACTTCAAAAGGTTTTGAAAAGTCTGGTGTAGCTAAAACTGGTTTTGGTGGTTAATACTGATTCCAAATGATCGAATGCCTCCTGGCATTGTTCTGTCCACTTTGTGTTCTTATTCAGCAAAAATCGGTTAATGGTGTCAGAACACTGAAGAAGTTTGGAACAAACCTCCAACAGAATCCACCGAGTCACAAGAATCTAAACACCTCTTTCTTTGAGGTTGATCGTGGAAATTTCTCGATAGCCTTTGCCTTTGCTTTCCACAGGGTCTACCGACATGACCAATGTTATATCCCAAGAATGTCACCTGTGCTTTCATAAATTCAGTTTTATTTAAGCTTATCAACAGATTTGCTTCTCTTAGTCATTCAAAGAGTTCTGCCATGTGACTTTCCAGGACTTAATGAAGATCACTATCTCACCCAAGTAGACTGCACAGTTTATTAACCCAGCCACAACTCTGTTCAAGTCTTTGGAATGTGGCGGATGAGTTCTTCATTCCAAAAGAGCATCACTTTAAACTGATATAGCCCATTTGCAGTTACAAATGTAGAAATTTGTTTCACCGTCTCTGATAAAGGTACCCGACAGTAACCATGCATTAAGTCCAACTTGGTGACATAACTGGCTTTCAGACTTTCTTAATACAGTCCTCCGAACTAGAAATTGGATAAGAATCCAATTTTGTAATGGCATTGACCTTCCGATAATCTATGCAGATCTTTGAGTCCCATCCAGTTTGGGAACTAAGACGATTGGCGTACTCCACTCGCTCTGGCTTGGTTTGATGATGTTCTCGTCGAGCACTGCCTCCATCTCCATCTGGACCTGTCTGACTTTGAAAGGATTAAGCCGATAGGGGTGTTGTTTTATCGGAGCAGTATTCCCTACGTCTACTTCATGTACAATAGCATTAGTCCTCCCCATCGGATTCTTACATATGTCTTTATATTGCAGTAACAAATCTCTCAACTGCATTCTTTGCTCCTGAGACAGATAGCTTGCTAACCCATCCCACTCCTCAAGAACTTCTTCATTTTTTAATCTATCTTAAGGCACATCAAAATCCACATATGGATTTGATTCCTCACTCTGGGGTAGTAACTAACACCTGTTTCTTTAGATCTTTTTCTCTAGTGTAAGACGGTTCAGCATGTTCACAAGACATACTCAGTACCTTTTTTCCACCTATCTGGCATTTTTACTAGATAGTTCACCTGACTCAACTTTTCTCAATCACACAACCTGGCTTTGAAGGGATCTCCTACCACTGGTGACAGTATTAATAAGTTATCCCCTCAAGGAAATGTCAGAGTTTCAGAGCTTTTATCTGCCACCTGCTTCATTCAATACTGTGCCTTCTTTAGGTGCTGTTTAGCTAACTCACCTACTCTATTTAGTCTCTCCCTCACCTCCGATACATAATCTAACTGTGAAATCTCAGACTTTGGTCCTGGCAACTTTTCTTTAATTTCGTTAGACCTCTCACTTCGTGCCCAAATATTAACTCAAAGGGAATGAATGGAGTAGATTTGTTTGGGGCATCCTTAATGGCAAACAATACAAATAGGATACCTTTATCCCAAACATTCGGTTAATCCTGACAGTATGTTCTCAACATGGTCTTCAAGGTCTGATGCCACCTTTCGAAAGTTCCCTGGGATTCAGGATAATACACACTGCATTTAAAATTGCTGTGTGGCTAAGCTATCCATAACCTTAAACAGCTTAGCAGTAAAGTTTGACCCTTGGTCAGACTTTCTCTCTCTTAGTAGCCCATACCGCGTGAAGAAAGCTACTAACTCCTCTCCCACCTTTTTTGCCTTGAGACTCCGTCATGGAATTGCCTCCAGAAATCTGGTAGACACATCCATTATGGTTAACAAGTACTGGTTTCCACTTTTAGTTTTCAGGAGGGGACCTATACAATCAATTATAACCCACATGGAATGTTCTTCAAATGCGGAAATTGGCAACAAAGGTGCTAGATGTATTACCACCTGTGGCTTACCTAGCATTTGGTATGTATGACACTTACGGCAAAAGTTAACCATATCCTTGTGCATTCCAGGCCAATACAAGTGTTTTTGTACCTTAGCCCGAGTCTTTCGTACCCCTCAGTGACCTCCTACAGCTACCCGTAGCACTTCCTGTCTGTATGCTAGCGGCAACACAATCTGGTGCACTTCGGCCCATTTCTCCTCTGCATTAACCTGCCGCGATCTCTATTTCCGCCTAAGGATTCTATCTTTCAGATAATAACTCTCCAGAATACTCTCTGTCTTCTTTTTGGAATATACATCCACACATATATCTTTTATTGTCTTGTCATGTTGTTACAAGTCTCTTAGCCTTTCAGGACTAAACACTTCTGTCTGACCCTTGCCTGTTCAGGTTTTTCCTGCACTATTACATCAAACAAGGTGTCCTCTAACTGAACCTCATCTCCTTCACCTTTCCCTTTACTTTTCACTTCGTGCTGTGACTTACAATAGTGGCACCTGGTTACCACATAGTCTGGGGAAATACAGAATACTTCTATTTTAACTCCTCAGTTTCTTGGTCTTCTCAACAACAAGGGGTGTCACTCCCACTTTGGATCCTGCCAAATCATTCCCAAGAACAAACTGAATTCCAATCACTCCCACTGTAACTTCCACAGTCTTGAGTGCCACTTACATAGGAGAATGCCAAATTTCTGTCCATCTAATCCCATAAATTACCACTCTCTCAGGTAACAGATCAGAAAGAGTGCGTGTTAGCTCATCCCTTACTGTCAGCGACTAGTTAGACCCTGTATCTCTCAAAATTATAACTTCTTGTCCTTCTTCCACTGTTCTTTGTGGAGTAAACTTTAGAAAGAATTTGCCTCTATGGATAGAGATCAGGTACTAACTCCATACCCAGCCCCTGCCTAGGCTGTGCACTCTCATGCAGCTCCTCAGCTCTTCTTAGAGTCTCCTTTTCTATCTTTACTGACTTAGCTTCTTTTATCACATCTTTTCCGAAAGACCAGCAATGTGTCTGTGTCCCACCTTCTAACAACGAAACCACCTTTTCCCAGTGCCCTTGTGAAACCACCAGCATTGTAATTTTCCGTGTCCCACTCCATTACAGTGAAAATACTGAAGGCCTATCACTTCCTCTACTGGTTCCTGTGGTAATTCTTATCAGTGCTCTCTACTCTTGGTTTCGTAGTGTAGGACCTCCCCTTCTCCCAACTTCTATCCCTCACAGGATGAAATTCTGGCTAGAATCTTGTCTTATGCACCAACATGTACTCATCTGCTGCCCTTCTCACTTTCTGTTCCTCCACTCGAATTCTTACCATCTCTGGAAGTGAGTTTTTAAACTTGTCTAACAGAATAATCTCAGAGCCTCAAAGGTCTTATCTGTTTTCAAAGCACGCATCCAAATGACATTTAATTCTTTCAAATTCAACAGAAGTCTGATCTGGTTCCTTTGTTTCTGAACTGCTGGCTACATGCTTCTGGTACCAATTCATAAGCACTTAAAATAACCTGTTTAACCTCTTCATAATCTCTTGACACCTCATCTGAAAGAGAGGCAAATCCTTCACTAGCTCTGCCTCCCAGTTTAGTCTGAACTAGCATTTTCCATAAATCCTTGGACCACTCCAGTTGCCTAGTCATTTTTTCAAATAAAATAAAGGCGGCTTCAGCATCTTTCTCATCAAGATGTGGCAGAGTTTTGACATATTTGCATACATCACTACCTTCTCTTTTAATCTCCATCTTGTTAACTTGACTTTGCTGATTAAATCACAACTTATCAAGTTCAAATTCTCACTCGTTTTGCTCAGCTAAGAGCTTTCTCTCTCTTTTTCCTCTCTCTTTTTCTCTCCCTGTCTTTATCTTCTAAATTTTGCTCAATTGTAATTTAAGTTTTTCTACCTCAACTGCACTTGTCTGTTTCTCTGACACACGTAAGTGTTTGAGTAACTCCCTTCCAATTTCAGCTTTACTTTTGTCCTTGGTTACACAAATGTTGACGTCACCAAAATTAAACAAATAGTCTCACCTACGTTTTATTCAAAGATCTAGGACACTAAACTGCAAGTGTTTAAATCTGCAAGGATTTTTCATACCCTCAAAACTATTCAAATCTGTCTAAACCAACTCAAATCCCAAATCCAAGACCCAAACTGTTCAAATTGCGGACAAAAGACCCCCAGCTGTTTAAATCCAAGCGACAAGCCCCCAAACTGTAATATGACACGGTGTAAACACTCCAGCTTAATTTAAACCAACAACACAGAAAAGATTTATCCCATGCAGTAATCTATGAAAATTCGAGAGGCCAAGAACTATTTAAAGTAAAAATTAACAGATTTGTCAAAGTATAACAGAGAATAATTAACAGCTATTTACAAATCCTTCCTTTAACCTATCTTTTAGCTTCCCTTCTCCATTACTAATCCAATAAACACCCCCACCCCACCATCAAGATTTCCCAAAAGTTCAAGTTTCCAAAACCAGCCAGCTATCGAATCTTCTATATGGATCTTCCTGTGTCTTTTTTTCTTCTTCGGGATTATGCTTCACTGGTCATGGATGGATAAAGGTATGTCTAAGAGAGCTATTTTGCGGGTAGTCTCTACTTGCTGGTGGCATGACAGTTCTCCTCCCAACTGTTCAGTTTTCCCTGGTCTTATACCCCCAAAGCATCGGATTGTGTCATTGGTTTTAAAGATTGTCAATATACCAAATTCAAACTGGATTGGAATTTGGTATTTTTTGGGGTAGAATTTAAACTGATGGGCCTAATTTAAATCTTTTTTTCTCCAGGCAACCAGCTAGACCATATGCTGCATTATATCTTATGCTGTCAGACAGATCTGCTAGCTTTTAACATTCTTAAAAAGGTGCAGTACACCCACATCTTCATAACATTCGTTTTACCAAAATGCAATACCTTGCATTTATCCAAGTTACACACCATCTGCCAGTCCTCAGCCCATTGACCCAATTGATCTTTGTAATGTTAGATAATGTTCTTCATCATGCACTGTACCATCATTTTTATGTCACCCTCAAACTTACTAACCATGCCTTCTAAATTCTTATCCCAATCATTTATATCAATGACAAACAAAAGTGGATCCAGTATCAATCCTTCTGGAACACTACTGGTGGACACAGGCCAGAGGATGGTAGGAAACTGCAACTCACTGCCTGTAAGGGTGCTAGAGGCAGAAACCCCGATAACATTTATGAAGTGTTTACATGTGCATGTGTAATGCACAAACAAACAAGACTGTGAGCCAACTGGAAGATCAGGTTAGAATAGTTTGCTGCTTTTCACAGTCAGTTTGCTTGAACACATTTCATTCAATCTGTGTCAGATTAGGAAGCTTTCAAAAACCAGAGGACAAAGACAGAAGAAGATGAAATTTGAAGTGAGTTAACGATCAAAGTGAAAGAAGATTGCAGAAGTTTTTGTAGATATATAAAAAAGGTAAGAGAAAAGCAAGGGTAGACATTTTACAGAAGTCCAAATGAGGCTGGAGAAACAGAAATAGGGGACAAAGAAATGGCATCAATCTTCACAGCAAAAGACACCAGAAGCATGCCAGAACTTCAAGAGAGTCAAGAGCAGACATAAGTATAGTGACCGTCACTAAGGAGGTAGTGCTGGGAAAGCTGCAAGGTCTAAAGCTGCGTAAATTACCCAAATCAGATGGACTGAAGTGTTCTGAAGGAGATAACTGAGGAGATTGAGGAGGCATTGGTAGTGAACATTCAGCAATACTTGAGTCAGGGAAGGTCCCAGAGGAGGTGTCTTCTGGCAGAGAACACCTACTGTATCACTTAAAGGTTAAGCACAAAACATTCTAGAACTATTAGATATATTTACCTTCATTATCTTAAACCTAAATTCAGATCTCTTACTTTCTCACCAAGTCTCAAAATCGAGATCTGGGTGCGAAGGGGTGTTCTGTTCCTAATTCTATGCTTGCACAAGATTTGAGTCAACTCCTAAAAAAAAATGTCTACAACTCTAAAGCCCATTTGTTTTGCCACTATAAATGCTCTAAAGTGGTTACAGCCAGAAAAGTTGATGACAAAAATCCACACATTATATTCATTTCTTATGGGAAAGTAAAGATAGGCTACAGAATGTAAATAATGTTACAATATACCTGTTGTAACAGAGGAAATATCCATTATGGCCCAGCTTGTTAGGCAATTTCTGAAGTTGGCCATTTTCAAAAACAGATGGACCTTCATCATCACTGTAAATGTCATCATTTAGTATATGATTTAATCCATCTGTTGAAAGGAGAAACCACATCAGTGATGTGTTATTGATTTGAACAAACACATTTTCTCCTGTGTATCCCTCAAGCCCAAAACGTAATAGTCATCATCAATCAACCAACCAGCTGGAAATAAATACGTTATAACATATCCTGTGCAGACACAGATCCTCTATTTTATAGTAATAACATCACACATACATGCTGCATCGTTAATAGATCATAGATTCCGCAGCACTCCTGCATGTGTGTGTGTGTGAGAGAGAGAGAGAGAGATCGAGAGAGAGAGATCCAGAGAGATCCAGAGAGAGAGAGAGAGATCCAGAGAGAGAGAGAGAGATCCAGAGAGAGAGAGAGAGATCCAGAGAGAGAGAGAGATCCAGAGAGAGAGAGAGAGATCCAGAGAGAGAGAGAGAGAGATCCAGAGAGAGAGAGAGAGAGATCCAGAGAGAGAGAGAGAGAGAGATCCAGAGAGAGAGAGAGAGAGAGATCCAGAGAGAGAGAGAGAGAGAGATCCAGAGAGAGAGAGAGATCCAGAGAGAGAGAGAGAGAGATCCAGAGAGAGAGAGATCCAGAGCTTTGGAACTAGGCACTTAATGCCTTTTTCAAGTCAACTCTAACACCGAGTGTCTTGTTCAGCCATGAAGGAAATCCAAGGTCTTTGTGTGGGCCAACAGATATGCTAGCTGGCTAATGATGGCAGTTAATTAGCAGTGTTTTTAGGACAATTTGATGGTTTCACCATTACTTGCATCAATACATTTTTTTCATTCTCAAGTTTTGACTTTCTGGATTCAAATTCTTAAACAGCTGTAGAAGAAATTGAGACAAAGATATAAATTCCTGGAAAAGCTGAGTAGGTCTGGCAGCATCAGTGGAGGGAAATCAGAATTAAAGCTTCCTCAGAACAGGTCCGAAGAAGGTTCACTCATGCCAAAAATGTTTATTCCGATTTCTCTTCACAGAGGCTGCCATCCGCTGAGCTTTTCCAGCAATTTATCTTTTTGTCTCCGATTTACAGCATGTGCATTTTTTCAGGTTTTTCGTAGAGGAAACAGAGTTGGGTCCTCTGGGTTAGTTGTTCAATAGCATAACCACAACAACTAGAACAGAGTGACAAAGGGAAACCCCATCAGTATTCAAAGACGACTGGATAACTGGTGGTGAAAGCTTGTAGCTTCTGTGGGTTGAGGGAGAGTGGGTGGACTACAGTGTAAAACAGTGTCCTCTTTTCCTACATACAACTTTATCATTATGCTTGTCTGTTTACAGTGATCCAGACACCAAGAGAGACATATTTGCATTTATATTGTTAATCTGCCTAACTCTTTGTATTGCAAAGTTTGTGTCGACAGAGGCATATATCAAACTCTTTAAAACCATACAAGTATTAAAATAGGAAGAAGCCAGTTGGTGAAATATAAACGCTGCTGCAGGATGCAAGTTTGCTGCTGTGATAACGTGTTTTTAATCTTTGGTTCACTTTATTTTTGGACATGGAGTTAATATGCTATCATTTCACTCTAACTCTGCATCTCAGTCCTACCAATAATGAGAAGACCACCTGTGATAACATGTGGGCCAAATGATCTGGGTGTGTAATTCTCACCGATCCTGCCATTTTTAAAATCTTCTTCTGCATGTGGAAAAATCTTTTTCAAAGTTGCTAGAATTCGACTGAAGGTGTTTTCTAGGAGTGGCCTGATAACAAATGATAGCGCTTGTCCAGGCGAAGCCACCATCCGCTGAGAAGCAGGCACTATTTTTTGCATGGCCACTACAAAATCTTGGGCTTTTATGTTGATAGTAGATACATCTAGTTGCAATTTCTCATTGATGACGTAGATCTGTGGATAACGACGACGTAAGGCACAGAGTGCTGCTTCAGCACATACAGATTTAATATCGGCACCACAATAACCTATGAACAAAATAGATTGGAGTTGACACCTGCAAGACTGTTAGTGTGAGATTACATAGATACATGAGACGAAACACTCCATAACATTGCTCACAAATGAAGCAGTACTGTTCATTAGGCAAATTTCAGCCAAGCACACAAACATTCGAGTATGAATAAGAGCGCCTCAAGTACATAGTCAGTTTATTACTCACCTACACACTTTTCAGCTAGTTCTTGGAGAAATGCATCAGATGGCTTTGGATTCCAGTCCCTGGTATGAATCTTCAGTATCTCTTTACGAGCCTATGGATCAAATTGAAGAGAAAAACAGAATAATTTCATTAAAAAATTGATGGATTAATAAACAGAAAATTCTATTTCTAATGAAAACTGATTTCACATCTGTACAAATAACATTTTATTAGATTCACAAGTAACTGAAAACAGTCTGTTCTGACATAACACGATAGTTCCGCTCCCATGCAATCCCATGTTATAAGAAAACCATGTAATAGCAGCACCATTTAAACTAATGGGACGGTAATCAAGTTACAACCCATAAAGCTCAACAAAGTTTGTTCTACAAATAATGGTCCAAATTCTTCAACTGTGTCATATCCAATTAGTGTTGAAGAAACACACTAAAGCAGAACAGACCGTGAATTGCTTTGCATGAGGCGAAATGTTAAAACGCTAAAATCCAAGTCAGAAGATCAAGTGAACAGTGCCAACATCAGTCAGTCAATCAGTAAATGTACATGTTATCCAGGCAAAACAGAATTTACACTTTCTAGCCATTGTAATCTCTCATCCACAATCAAGTGTCCTATGAATCCATTTGTAAAAAGCCTCAAAGCTCCTGTATCTTAAGCATGCTCTGAACATCAGGCTATCTTGAGCAGCATTTAGCTGCAAAAAGATTTTCTACTGATAACCAGAGTTATCTACTGGAACACCACCATAATCAAAACTTAGCATTCATAACAGGACTGGGATATGTTTCTTGTTCATTGTTGCCCAGTTATATTTGAGGAACTCCAATAAAATGAAACAAACGTACAACAGTAACAAAGGTTACACGAGGCCAACTAAAATCTTCAAATTTTAGGAAGCAAAATTATTAACTTTAAAATTAATCTAATCCATTAGTCATAAAAAATTGCAAATACAACAAGTTGTGCACATACATTTTTGTCAGGGAGGCCAAAAAGAAATTCTCTGTCAAATCGTCCAGGACGTCTTAAAGCAGGATCAATTGAATCCAGTCTATTTGTTGCCCCTATTACCACAACTTCACCTCTGCCATCCAATCCATCCATCAGTGCTAGCAAGGTTGAAACTATAGAACTGAAGAAAAATAAACATTAAAATTATATTACAGTAAAAATGTAAGAAATAGTTCAAGCTGAGATTTTAGTGCAAAAACATAAAGCAAGGGAATAAAGTTTTTGGATTTATGAAATAAAAACTACATTCAGAAAGATGTAGTATTTTTGGTATTCTGTTGAAAGCACCAAAAAAAAAGAAAATGCATCCAGTAATCATGTGAAAAAAATTCACAAATTTATGATCAAATGTCCCTTCATACCCCATATTAATTTCTTAATGAATACGGAGGTCATGCTTCAGACCAGAGGAAAGAACAAAGCAAGCTAAGTTTAGTGAAATAATGAGTGGACAAAATGGGAAAATAAACATCAAAATCTAAAAAGTAAACTTAAATGACAACAGTTAGGCCCATCCAAGTTAATTTCTTTGAAAATTACTAATAATACCAATCAAATTAATGTGAATAACAACCCCTCAAGTAAGCCCTTCCATTCAAGATGACCATAACTGATCAGTGAATTGTATTTTTCCACTTCCCTCTTATTCAACTACCTTAGTGCATGAAAATCTAGGAGTCAGTTTTGAATGTACTTGACGAGTAAGCACGCACAGCTCACAGGATAGAGAATTTCTAATACACTCAAACCTTTGAATGAAAACCTTTCCTCTCCTCAGTTCTAAATGGCCAACCCCTAATTCTACGATTACAACCCTTGGAATCAGACTCTCCAGGTGGTGGAAAAATCTCACAACGTCAACTCTGTCAAACCTAATGAGATTTCTATAGGGAAGATATACACAGCTTCAGCAATTCCACTCCAGTTCAGTCAAAAGACATTAAGTAACAAAATAGGTTTCATGATGCATAACATTACGAAGGAATTGGATTACCATACTAACAATGGTGCTGATGATTTACAAACCGATTGAAAGGACCAATCCTTACCATCCTTACCTGTGTATCTGATCTTGCCTGCTGGAACGAACAGGGGCTAAGCCATCTACTTCATCAAAGAAGATAATTGAAGGACGCATAAGATAGGCCTTTAAAAAAAGAAGTTACCAGATCAAACTTCAAGAGGATACAACAGAAAGGACTGTCTGAAAACAACTGCAATGGACAATGCAAATGCTTGGATTAGAGAAAATTTAGTAGTGATAATGCTCAAGGTCCAGTTGTGGATCAACTTTTATTCTAAAAATATTTATGATTTGAATCTGAACACAGAAAATGCAACAATTTGCTACGGATACAAAAATAGGGAGCTTGGCATAGATAAATAAGGCTAAACATGGGTTTTATACATAAATTTTATTATGCCTATTTAATGATCAATGTTTACATCACTATTGTGCAGTTTTAGGCATGTAATTACAAATAACATATAAGCCACATAGAAAACTGTACAGACTTATCAGGATGATGCCAAAAGATAGGAAACTAGTTATTATGAGTGATGGACAATACCAGGACTATTTTCACAATAATTAAAAAAAACCTAAAAAATGAAAGCTACTTAAATTAAACATCTTTATAAACAGGATATGAAAATTACAATGGGATCCTGAGCTTTATCAATTGGGGCACAGAGTACAAATGGAAGGAGGTTACGTTAAACCTGTTTAAAGGCAGTTACCCAACCTCAACTGGAACACAGCATGCAATGTCAGACACTACATTTTAGGAAAGATGGGAGGGCATAAGAGAAGATGCAGCAAAAGTTTCCCAAGAGTGATTTGACTACATGGACAAATTAGAGCAGCTCATGTAGTTCTTCTAACAGAAGAAAGGGTAAAGCAAATTTGGTATAGGTGCTCAAAGTCATGATGATTTAAACAATGTAAACAGTGAGAAACTGGTTCAAGCAGGAACAAGGAGAATTATCCTTGCAATGAATTGGCACGAGCACCATGTGCCAAAAATACGCCTCCTGTGGTGTAACCATACTTTGGTTTTCAAGTGTTTGAAGAAGGGAAAAAAATGGAATGGGAAGCCACTTGCACTCAGCTTCAGTAAGATTTCTGCCACTAACAGATACCTGTAACAGAAAGCTACAAGCCAGCCCAAAAACTGGGTCTTACCTCATCTAATCTGTGGAGGTGGGAAAGGAATTCTCCCTTTCGCAATATCAACAGATTTAAAGACTACCTGCCCTACCAGCAGAGGTCTTGGTTAAATTCTACATCAAATGTTGCATAGCAACTCAAAAACAAATTAATCATTTTTCAAATAATGTAAGCTTAATCATAATGTGGAAATAGGATCAAGATTTCTAATTACCTGATCAAAAAGTAATCGTAGCTGTCGCTCAGATTCTCCTACCCATTTACTGAGACAATCTGCACCCTTTCGCATGAAGAAAGATACCCTTCGGTCTCCCTGGCTGCATTCATTGGCCAGAGCTCGGGCAACAAGGGTTTTCCCAGTTCCAGGCGGGCCATAGAATAAGCAGCCTCTACAAATTGAAAGGTAAACAACTTGTAAAAGTAATATTTTTGTGCCTAGTGTTTCCAAAAGAAAAAATATTAAAATGTTCTGATAGATCATTTTAACCACTGCTGCATTCCTCTAGAAGTAACTTGGACAATTGCTAATAAGGAAACAGCATGTCGCAAATAGCTTTACTACAAGAGTTACAGGAATTATAAAAGTCATTTCTCCATTTTTATTGCATTATTTTAAGTAGATTATTAAATATGATTGTACTTAATTAGTTACTCTCACTATCCGTACACATGCACTTGTTTCTTTTATCATAGATTCCAATCAATGTTGTGGGAGCTCTATTACAATTATAGTGAAATGGACTATCAATATTCAATTTCCTTCATTTGGCTTCAAATACAGATTTTTACATATTAGAAATAGTTTTATAAAAGGACACTGGTCACTTAAAATTACTGCTTTAAACACCAGATTAGCTTCAGTAACACACGTGGAATATACAAAATAAGCTGCAACGGAATTACAATTTTAAATTGAGGCACAAATTCAGTGAGGCAGCAATAAGTTTGAATCTGTTGTTTTGCACGCACTTGCATGTTAACTTCACATGGGATGATAGGTTGCTTGCAGAGCATTCAGTTTTAAAAAGACAATGGAACTAGACTTGGAATAAACAAACAAACCATATTTCAGTAGCTAGCTTTGAATAACAAGGATGACAGCATGGACTGATAAAAGGAAGGATACTGAAAAGTGGCTTTCTCCTTCTCTCAAGCTCAAAACAAGCCGATGAAAAAAAACTTCGGGAAAAAGAAAACACTCACTGAGAAATCAAGGTTATCCACAACCTTTACCACTCCTGAGGAAACAGGACAACAACTGAACTGTTCAGGACTCAAACTTTACTCTTCATGGCAGTGACCACCTCTACAGCAAGTGCTGGTTACTGGAAGAACTCTGGATCAGAATTGATTATCTGGAATCTGAGCTTCAAACACTGCAGTACATTTGGGAGGGGGAGTTACCTGGATGTTTTGTTTCAGGAGGCAGTCACGCCTGGTAGATTAAGTGATTCAAACTCAGTTAATGATCAGGGACAACAGAGTGTGACTGTGAGCGAGGCAGTTAGGGAATTCTGAGTTCAGGAGTGGAAGAGCCTCAGTTCTTGACCTTGTCACAGAGATGTCCAGACCCTTCGGTCCAACCCGACCAGATATCCCAACCCAACCTAGTCCCACCTGCCAGCACCCAGCATATATCCTTCCAAATCCTTCCTATTCATATACCCATTCCAAATGCCTCTTAAATGTTGCAATTGTACCAGCCTCCACCACTTCCTTTGGCAGCTCATTCCATACACATACCACCCTCTGCATGAAAAAGTTGCCCCTTAGGTCTTTTTTATATCTTTCCCCTCTCACCCTAAACCTATGCCCTCTAGTTCTGGACTCCCCGACGCCAGGGAAAAGACTGTCTCTTAATCCTATCCATACCCCTCATAATTTTGTAAACCTCTTAGCCTCTGACACTCCAGGGAAAACAACCCCAGCCTGTTCAGCCTTTCCCAATAGCTCAAATCTTCCAACCTTAACAACATCAGAATAAATCTTTTCTGAACCTTTCAAGTTTCACAACATTCCAAATTTGGCCTAACTAATGTCGCGTACAGCCGCAACATGACCTCCCAACTTCTGTACTCAATACTCTGACCAATAAAGGAAATCATATCAAATGCCTTCTTCACTATCCTATCTACCTGCGACTCCACTTTCAAGGAGCTATGAACCTGCACGCCAAGGTCTCTTTGTTCAGCAACACTCCCTAGGACCTTACCATTAAGTGTATAAGTCCTGCTAAGATTTGCTTTCCAAAAATGCAGCACCTTGCATTTATTCAAGTTAAACTCCACCTGCCACTTCTCAGCCCATTGATCCATCTGATCAAGATCCTGTTGTAATCAGAGGTAACCTTCTTCGCTGTCCACTACACCTCCAATTTTGGTGTCATCAGCAAGCTTACTAACTGTACCTCTTATGCTCACATCCAAATCATTTATGTAAATGACAAAAACTGGAGGACCCAGCACCGACCCTTGTAGCACTCTACTGGTCACAGGGCTCCAGTCTGAAAAACAACCCTCCACCACCACCCTCTGTCTTCTACCTTTCAGCCAGTTCTGCATCAAATGGCTCGTTCTCCCTGTATTCGGTGAGATCTAACCTTGCTAATCAGTCTCCCATGGGGAACCTTGTCGAATGCCTTGCTGAAGTCCATATAGATCACATCTACCGTTCTTCCCTCATCAATCCTCTTTGTTACTACTTCAAAAAAACTACATCACGTTTGTGAGACATGATTTCCCACGCACAAAGCCATGCTGACTACCCCTAATCAGTCCTTGCCTTTCCAAATACATGTACATCCTGTCCCTCAGGATTCCCTCCGACAACGTGCCCACCACTGACGTCAGGCTCGTTGGTTTATAGTTCCCTGGCTTGTCCTTACTATTGTTCTAAAAGAGTGGCAACCTCCAGTCTTCCAGTGAGGACTGTGACTACTGATAATCCAACAGGTATGAGATTTTTGCTCCCTGTACGGATGAGGAAAAGGGCTGTGGACAGGATGAGCCATGGCATCATGGTGCAAAAGGCCATTCAAGAGGGGGTGCAAAAAGATAAGTTGTTATAGGGAACTCTATAATTAGGGGAACAGATAGTATCCTTTGTGAGCCAGATCGGGAGTCCTGCACGGTGTGTTGTCTACCCTGTGCCAGGGTGCAGGACATCTCCGACTGGCTTGAAAGTATATTGGTGTGGGAGGGGGAGGATCCAGTTGTTGTGGTCCTCGTTGGCACTAACACCATAGGTAAGACTAGAAAGGAGTACTTATTTGTAGATTATCAAGTATTAGGAAGGAAATTGAAGAACAGGTCCTCAAGGGTCATAACCTCTGGATTACTGCCCAAATCACGTGCTAATTGGCACAGGGATAAGAAAATTAGGGAAGTAAACACATGGCTAAGAGATTGGTGTGGGAAAGTGGGATTCAATTTCATGTGATATTGGTATCAATTTTAGAACTGGAGGGATCCACCTGAACCAGGTATTCTGGCAAAGGATAAGTTGAGTGGTCACTAGGACTTTAAACTTGAGTTGGGGCGTGGGGTGGGTTAACAGAGGAGTATGGTGTCATGTAGAAAGATAAGCAGCAGGTTTCCATGTGTGTTGGGTTTAAGTTCAAGCAGGCTAGAAATGAAGCAAAAAGGAATGATAACTTAGGACATATTACTAGAGATGCTGGAATCCATGAGGATAAGAAAATTAGCATTAAGGCGCTTTATCTAAATGCTCATAGTATTCGTAACAAAGCAAATGAATTAACGGCACAAATCATCATGAGTGATTATGATGTGGTAGGCATCACAGATGTGATTGCAGGGGGTTCAGGATTGGCAGTTAAACATTCAAGGATCTACAACTTATCGAAATGACAAGGAGACAGGCAGAGGAGGGTGGGGTTGCCTTGTTAGTTAAGAATGAGATTAAATCTATGGCACTGAATGACATAGGGTCAGATGACATGGAGACTGAGAGAGTGGTGTTAAGGAACTGCAAAACGAGGGAAAAACCATAATGGGAATTACGTACATACCTCCCAGCAGTGGTCCGGACCAAGGATGCAAGATGTACCAGGAAATAGATAGGGCATGTCAGAAAGACAAAGTCACGGTGATCATGGGGGACTTCAATATGCAGGTGGACTGGTGAATAACTCTGCCGGTAGTTCCAAAGAAAGGGAAATAATGGAATGTTTACAAGATGGCTTTTTGGAACAGCTTATTATGGAGCCCACAAGGAAGTAGGCTTTTCCGGACCTAGTTCTACGTAATGAGCCAGACTTTATAAAAGATCTTAAAGTAAGGTAAAACTTCGGAGGGAACAATCATAATATGGTAGCGTTCAGACTGCAGTTTGAAACAGTTAATTAAAGGTAATTACAGGGGCATGAGAGTGTAACTGACGAAAATCGACTGGAAGCATAGCCTCAAATGGTAAGAGTTTCTGGGTGTAACTGAGGACACAGTACAAAGGTTCATCCCAAAGCAAAAAAAAGATTAGCACTTGGAAATTAGAAGATTGGGAAGACTACAAAAACAAACAGAGGATAACAAAGAGAAATAAGGAAGGAGAGGATCAAATATGAAGGTAAGCTAGCCAGTAATATTAGAAATGATACTAAAAGTTTCTTTCAATGCATAAGAAACAAACAAGAGGCCAAAGTAGAAATTGGGCCACTCCAAATCGATACTGGAAGGCGAGTGCTGGGAGATAAGGAAATAGTTGAAGAACTTAATAAGTACTTTGTGTCCGTCTTCACAGTGGAAGACAGCAGTAATATTCCAACAATTAGGAAAGTCGGGGTAAAGTTGCGTATGGTCACCATTACAAATGAGAAAGTGCTGGAATAGCTAAAAAGGCCTAAAATTCGATAAATCTCCTGGCCTCCATGGGCTATATCCTAGAGTTCGGAGGGAGGTGGCTGAATAAGTAGCAGAGGCGTTAGTTGTGATCTTTCAAAAATCAATGGAGTCAGGGAAAGCCCCAGATTGGAAAATTGCTGTTGTAACCCCCCTTGTTCAAGAAAGGATCCAGACAAAAAAAATGGAAAATTTTAGGCCGATTAGCCTAACCTAGGTTGTGGGTAAAATTTTAGAATCCATTATTAAGGATGAGATTTCTAAATGCTTGGAAGTGCAGGGTCGGATTAGAACAAGTCAGCATGGATTTACTAAGGAGGTCATACCTGACAAACTTGTTAGAATTCTTTGAAGAGGTAACCAGTAGGGAAACCCAGTGGGTGATATCTATCTAGACTTCCAAAAGGCCTTTGATAAGGTGCCTCATAGAAGGGTGCTGAGTAAGGGGAGGGCCCATCGTGTTTGAGGCGAGCTACTGGCATGGTTTGGGGATTGACTATCTGACAGAAGGCAGAGAGTTGGAATAAAAGGTTCTTTTTCGGAATGACAGTTGGTGACAAGTAGGATCCCACAGGATTCAGTGTTGGGACTGCAGCAGTTCACTTTATATATTAATGATCTGGATGAAGGGACTGGGGGCATTCTGGTGAAGTTAGATGGACAGGCCGGTAGTACTGAGGTGGTGGGGAGGCTGCAGAAAGATTTAAACAGTTTAGGAGAGTGGTCCAGGAACTGACTGATGAAATCAATGTGAGCAAGTGCGAGGTCTTGCAGTTTGGAAAAAAAAAGAGAGTATAGGCACAGACTATTTTTTAAACTGAGAAAATTCATAAAGCCAAAATACAAAGGGATCTGGGAGTGCTAGTTCAGGATTCTCTAAAGGTTGACTTAAAGGTTGAGACCATGATTAAGAAAGCAAATGTAATGTTGTCATTTATTTCAACAGGGTTGGAATATAAAAGCAGCGATGTGCATCTGAGACTTTATAAGTTCTACTTAGGACCCATTTAGAATACAGTGGCCAATTTTGGGCCCCACACCTCAGGAAGGACATACTGGCACTGGAGCAGAGATGCACACAGATGATTCCTGGAATAGTAGGCCTAACATATGATGAATGACTGAGGATCCTGGGATTGTATTCATTAGAGTTTAGATGGTTGAGAGGAGATCTAATAGAAACTTACAAGATAATGCGTGGCTTAGAAAGGGTGGACGCTAGGAAATTGTTTGTTAGACGGGGAGGCTAGGACCCATATGAAGAATATCATTCTGATTTTCCATGTGCAATACCAAAGGAGAAGCTTTAATGTGAAAAGAATGTTTTACTTAGCATGGATCCATTATATTTGATATAATGCAAGTTTGTAAAATATTATCAATCAGCGGGAATTTGATTGTGAACATGATTCTATATCAAGGGAAAATCAACACCAGTTCACTATCAGCTGGATTTGCCTATTTACAGCAACAGACTTACAAGGGACAAGTCATGTTAGTAGGTAAATAATAATGTTTCCCAGATCATTGACTACCTGTGATTATTATCAAGTGGAAGATTAGAAAGTAATGCAGTTTAGCACAGCAAGACCAAGTATAAAATTTTAAAAATCGAAAATAATTTGCACCTTTCTCGTTCAACATAGCAACTCCCAAATTTTAACTAACCATCTCAGTCCATATAAAATAGCATTAAAGACAGTGGGAGAATAAAATGATATTTATATACCTTGGAGGTTGAATTTTAAATCTCTCAAATACTTCAGGATAAAGCAATGGAAAAACCACCATCTCCTTCAGCGCAGCAATATGGCTTGAAAGTCCTCCCACACTACTGAAATGTACCTAAGAATATATAACAGAAACAAATACCACTTTAACTGTTCTAAATGTGCTTTCTTCCCACACTTTGGTCAACTAGAAAAAACTGATTGACCTTATCCAAAGCGTTCTTAGACATCTCCTGATTCATGCTTTAAAATTCAAAGCATAGCATACCAGCCTTCATGAGCTCATTTTGCGCTTCCAAAGTCAAGGTAGTGTTCACAAAACTGCTATTTCATCAGTTTCTAATGTACACAGTTGCCCATTTTACAAACTGGGCATTTAACTGATAATTGCAACTCAATTTGTTAGCACTGCATGACACTGGAAAACAGTATGGTCAGCATGGAATATTTTCCCAATTCATCTCTAAAGGTTTTAACGTCTATAGCATTACAGTGGTGAGCTTTCATTGTAGATAAATCGGCAACAATCTGTCTGTTAACCATATAGAATCTTACATACAGGAGGCCACCATTTAGTCCAGCTTGTACTAGCCCTTGTGCTCTCCAAACACACCATTTTTTATTGTCAATATATGCATGACAAAGAACTGCACATGTTAGAAATCAGAAACAAAAAACAGAAATTGCTGGGAAAACTCAGCAGGTCTGGAAACATTTGAAGAGAGAAAGTAGAGTTAATTTTTCGGGTCCACTGACCCTTCTTCAAAATAGATTATATACGAAACATCAGAACAGATGTTTGTCCTGTATTTCCTGTGTTTTTGTTTCTATTTTCCTGCATATTTCTCCCTTCTTAATTCATCCATATGAAACTCAATATGAGCAGAGAGAAAACTGCAAGAAGTCTTAGCAAAAAAGATACACAACAACTAAAAGCCCGTTGTGTTCCTAGCACTTCAGTGGAAACAAAGTGGCCAAAAAACAATGGATGAATACAAATTCCAATACATACACATCATTTAATCTGACAACAGTTGATGACTAACTTGCTAAGTTTGTGTGTAAGAAAGAGAGTGATGGAAAGACTTAAGGAACTGATGAAACTTTTCTTCACTTACAGAAGTGTCAACTTGCATTGGATCCACATCTGCCAAGCTAGCACCGATTTTCATTCGATCTTTGCGAATTCCTTTCAAATCATCTTTCCTAACATTTAGTGGAAGACATCTGGAAGTAAAAAACAATTTTAAACAGGGGGGTGATTGACAGAAAGTGTGCCTTCCCATGCTTGCACACGTAACTGTAAACAGTTACATTAGAGGGATAATCTTAGAAGGAAAAAACACAAACCACACTGCATTGTGCACCACTTCATCTTAGGCAACTGACTGTACCACCAGGAAGTGACAGTCATTTAGCGGTATTCCACAAAAACAGCCAGCAAAATTCAAACTTCTGGAAACCATTGGGAAATAGCTTTTTCTCCATTTTAGCCGTGCTAATTCAGAAGTCAAAACTGTTATCTAATTTCACAAAGTTTTTAAATCAAATCTTTCTCATCTATGATGCATAAACAGAGAATTTCACCATCCTTCAAATACCATCCCTGAATGTCCCACTGACAACATCCTGAGTTACTACTGACCTGAAAATGAACTAGACTCACTGCAAAACTGGTTTAGAAACCTCTGAATCTTGCAGTAACTTACTCCCCCACTCCCCAAAGCCTATCCATTATCTACAAGGTACAAGTCAGGACTATGATGGGATACTCCCTACTTGCCTGGAAAAGTGCAAATCCAACAATACACAAGAAGCTTAACACTATCCAGAACAAAGCAGCTTACTTGACTGAATCCACATGTACATTCAGTCTCTCCACTACCAACATTCAATAGGAGCAATATGACCATTTATCAAGGCTCCAAACTAATGACCATCTAGGACAAGGAAAATAGACACATAGGAAAACACACCACTTGCAAGTTCCCCTCCATTCACCATTCTGACTTGGAAATACTTTATCATCGCCGAGTCAAACTCTTAGGTCTCCTTCCCAAACAGTACTGTGGATCTGTAACAAATGGTTGGCAGTAGATAAATACAGCTGTTCACCACCTAAATCTCAAGGACAACAGAGGACTGGCAATAAATTGTGGCCCACCTAATGATTTCCTCATTCTGTGAATGAAAGCAAAACAAAAAAAAAGTAGAAACTGCTGGAAATATTCAAGCTAGATAGCATCTGTGGAGACAGCAATAGAGTTACACAGGGGGCTTACACTTGTGCCAGATCTGAAGAATATGTTCAATTATGCTGCCTGTCTTGCTTAAAACTTCAGATTTACAACATTCATAACAATTTGCTTTTCATAAAGCATAAATGCTCTTTTATTCAAGAAAAATAAGCGTTGTGGATTGCCCTGACTTTGACAACGTTATAAAATGACCGAAGCCTCAAGTTCTCAAGTACTTAAAAGAATGAAATGATAAATCCAAAATGGATGAAGTGGATACAATTTTCAGTTCTACGGTTTCCATTTTGAGAGCAAAGGCAAATGTAGCAGCATCGTAATTGTACCGGTTGATAAACAAACATTATGAACAGATGGACTCAGCAAGTCAGTAAGCCAATGTTTCATTTTCCACAGAAATCAGAAGTGGAGAGACTGGTGATTCTTATAGCAGATTTGAAATTTAAGACTTGTGCCATTCTGGACTTGGAGAACAGCAATGACTTATGTATACTATAGCTAGTGTGGTATTCAGAAGAATAAATTGCAGGATGGCATGTCTTAGAGGGCAGCCATTTGAGAGTCCTTCAGATTACCAAATGATTTTAGCTAGGAAATAGGAATTGGTCACCATGTGTATCAAGGGAGGTAAGGATTCTGGAATTGTCCAACACCCACAAAGTCTTAAAATGCAATGAGTGCAGCAAGAGATCTGGGTGGCAAAGGAATGTTAATTCAAATCAACACCATTGCAAAAGATGCTATGCAAAAGATAGAACGGCTGGCAACAAAGAAGCTGTAAAAGATATTTGTGGAAGACTGTATAGAAGCACTGAAGTCAATAGAAAACTGAAAAGAGAAGAGAAAAAGAGGAGGGGAGGAGGAGCGAAGAGAATCAAGCAGAATAATTAAAAAAAAATCAGGCTTCCCACTCGCTATTATCAATTTTACATTACCAACCAAAACATACTTGACCCATAATTTTGGTTGCATCAAAAAGGAAAAGCTTGTAAATATGCATGAGGGCAACAAATAAAGAACAAAAAAAGTCAATATATAAGCCCATTACTGTTTCAAGCTTAATATCCAGTTCTAAGAGATCACCTGGCCCAACACTGCCACAGATGCCGGAAGACTTGTGCAATTCTAGGAATGCAATTTCTGTTTCAGATCTGAAACAGAAAGAAGCGGATAAAAGGTTTTTCCTGATGTTCGTGGAATGGAGACATTTTCCACAGGACCACTGGAGACATTTTCCATATTTTGCTTCAGGTAATGATGGGACAAAGACTGCCAAAAGATATCAAAAGACAGATAATCTAACAAAGCACTGCTCCAGGAGATACTTTTCAATCAGCAATTACTCTGATTTAACAAAGCCACACAAGGTAAGGCGGCTTCAATAGAACAAGATGAAATTAAGGGCGCAAATCCAAAAGACTGCAACTTTGAAGACTAACGTGAAAGTAACAAGAGGGCAATTTAAACTACAAACTTTTGGAGCAGAACATCGCCATTCAGTCCATCCAATCCACTTAAGTATAATATATTCAGTCCTGCAATCTCCTAACTTCTCCTCAGATCCCTGCAGATTGTTCCTTTTCAAAACCCCCAATTCCATTTGGAAGGTCTTAACTGAACCTGCCTCTACCACACCCTACCGCATTCCAGACCTAACCATTTGTCGACAGAAAGATGATGTTTTGTTTTTGCATATTTTAATAATTTCTCTACGTATGGATTCTCTTGGTATTTGGAAGAATGGAAATAGTAATCCAAGATGGATGAAGAATATAGTAAAGCCATGGCAAGGTCCTACATGGGAGGCTGATAATGATGGTAAACGCACATGGGATTCAAGGTAGCTAAACAAGTTAGATCCAAAATTGGTTTTCTGGTTGGAATCAGAGAGTGGTAGTAGAAAGCTGTTTGTGTGACTGGAAGCCAATGCACAATGACATACCCAAGGGAGCAGTTTTGGGTCCCTTATTGTTTATGATATATAAAGGCTACATAGAAGAAAATATTGGGAATGATAAGCAATTAATTGGCCTGGTGGTTTACATTGTGGAAGGAGGCCTTAAGTTACAAAGAGGATACAGATGGATTGTTCAGCTGGGCAGATCAGTGGCAGAAGGAATTTGACTATGATAAGTGTGATAAAATGCACTTTTGAAGAAGCAACAAGACAAAGGAGCACTCAGTAATAGCAGGACACAAGGAGGCTCAGAGGAAGTGGGACCTTGGGGTGTTTATCCACAATCCCTGAAGGTGGATACTATGGTAGTTAAGGTCGCATACAGGACACTTGCATTTAACAGTCATAGCATAGCTACACTAAACTTTGATTACACAACAGCTGAAGTACTGTATGCAGTTCTGATCACCGCACTATAGCAAGAATGTGACTGCATTGGAGGGGTGCAGAGGTGATTTACCAGGATGTTACTAGAGATGGAGCAGTTTAGCCAGAAGAGAGGCTGCATAAAGCTCAAGTTGCTTTCTACAGAGCAGAGAAAGCTGAATGGGGACCTAATTGAGGTGTACAAGTTTCTGACAGGTAGAGACATGGTGGATAGAAAGTAGCTACTTCCCTTAGCTGAAGGGTGAATAACGACCACATAATTTCAAAAGGTGAAAGCAGGAGGTTGAGGTGATTTGAGGAGGTTTTTTTTCACCCAGAGGGTGGTGTAAGTCTGGAATGCATTGTTGGGGAGATTAGTTCAGGTTGGAAACTTCACAACCTTTAAAAGGTACTTGGATGAGTACTTGAAATTAGATTAGATGAGATTCCCTACAGTTTGGAAACAGCCCCTTCGGGCCAACCAGTCCACACCGATCCTTTGAAGAGTAATGCACCCAGATCCATTTCTATAACACTATGGACAATTTAGCATGGCCAATTCACCTGACCTGCACATCTTTGGATTGTGGGAGGAAACTGGAGCAGACACAGGAAGAATGTGTAAACCCCAAACAGACAGCTGTCAGAGGCTGGAATTGAACCTGGGACCCTGGTGCTATGAGGCAGCAGTGCTAACCACTGTGCTGCCTTGTCTTATCATTCAAAGCTCTGGGCCAAATGCTGGAAAATGGGATTAATATAGATTTAGCATAGAAGCTGCATTGACAAAAACTATGGGCTGAAGGGCCTCTTCTGTTCTGTTATGAATCCAGGACAGCAGGAAAAGCAGGACAGGTTTTAAAAGTTGCCATTTTGAGAACAAGGGTTTAATAACTTACCGAACATCCTAGACATTACAGGTGGTAAACAAACACTATGAATAAATAGACAGAACATAAGACAATATGCAAATGTTTCTTTTCAACAGAAATTTTAAAATGGAGGGATTGGTGACTCTTGGGAATTGTTTGAAATCTAAGCCATATGCCATTCTGATTTACACTTTCATGAATGGAAAGATTTTCTTCTTAATTATTCTGTCCAGACTTCTCATGATTATGAATACTTCAATCAGGCCTCCTCTCTAAGAGAAACAAGCCAAAACTTCTCTTAATTATCTTCACAACTGAAATCCCTCATCCTTGGAACAATTCTTGCATACCTTCCAAAGCTCAAAACTGAATACAACAGTTCAGATGTGGCCTAAATAGTGTTATACAAGTTCAATGCAACTAACTTTCTCTTGGTCTGTGTCACTGTTAATAAAGCCAAGGCATTGTGTGAATCATCAACTGCTGTCTCAACCTGCCACCTTTAATAACTTGAACACATATACATCCAGTTCTCACTGAGCTACATTTCTGAAGGGATGATGATCAATGCCCTCCCTACTAAAAAGGTAATGCCTCACATTTCTCCATATTGCACCTCACCTGCCAGCTATCAACCACTGCAAATGGTCTATGTCCTTTTTAGGTTCTACACTATCCTTTGCACAGTTCACAATGCTTCCACATTTCATTTTGTCCTCAAATATAGAAATCATGCTCTGTACACCAAGGTCTTGATCTTCACAAAAGGGGTGGAATGGAACTCCACTCAATTTTTCCCAGGCTGAAAACATCTATTAAACATTACGGTGCTTTCCGGCACTCTGTCAATATCTGTGCCTACAAGAAAAAACATATTGGACTTCCAAATCATTAAGCATTTCAATCCATTGCAAAAGGCATTGAAATTGTCTGGCACTCTTCCAAATGGATTTTGTACAGTTCACTGTCACAGGTCATTTGAACATGCGATGTACCAAGTTTCTGACACGATTTGGGACCGAGGAATCTTGGTTTGTCTACATGAAAAAGATGCTATATTGTCATTGTTATCTTAGAAATAAAACAATTGCTTTGGACCAAACTTTTAAAGTATCCCATAGGAAATACATATTGTTTGAAGTTTACAGCAATGTAAAAAGATCTACATTGTGTTTTATAAAGTCTCCAGAACACGTTTAAGTACTTCACACATGATTATATTGAATTTCAGTGACACATCTGCAAAGGTCAGTCACATCTGAATTCAACAGGAGTCAGATGCTAAAGATTCTAATGTCATGGCCCATGGAAGACAAACATGAAAAACAAAGCCCATACAGCATAATTCTCCAATGTGAGTGGAGTGAAGTAGTTTTAGCTTTTCATTCAGATAAATATGTGTCATACTTAATAAAATTGTATTGACAGCAACTATGAAGGAATGGAAAAAGGAGTGTTTCTCTATTAACCCAAAACTTCAAAGCATTTTAGTTCATTCAAAAGTTTTGAATTTTCTGTAAAGATTTCCTTTTGCTTCTCAACAAGGCATAAGTGAGTTTTTCTATGTGCTACGTCAGTACTTATGAAACATTCCCTAATTTTTGTATATTTTTATCATTCCTCAAAGTAATACCTCAGAGCTATTTTTTCCTTGTTGAAATTCTTATTAGTCCTTTGATCCTAACACCTCCCTTCATTTCTCTTCCTGTGCCAACTTGAGCCAGTTGCAAGTGTACTTGTGTCTCACCGTTAATACAGAAACTCACCCTATGCAAAAACCGTTCACAACAAATTCTGTTAAGTGATGCAGAATTACGAGCAAATTCATGGCGTCAACTACTGCCAACTAAATCTCCACAGACAAAACTCACCAGCAACAATTAGCCTCTTAGAATTCCAATGTATCCTTCAGTTACACAAAAAAAACAAATCTTTTTAAAACTATTAACTTCATTGTATATCAACACTACTTCGACCCACTAGTCACTTTTACATTTTTCAAGTGATTGCCAGCAGTAACAGGAATGATTTATATTCAAACACAAAGTGCTACAGTTATGATGATGCAAGTTTTTTTTAAAATAAGAATCAAATGACATCATAAAATGAAACCTTTTAGTTCTAACTACATTTAAATATTAACCCAAAAATGTTACAACTAAAAAATGAAATTTCATACATGTTCTAATTAAAACCACATATGGATCGGTAGTGGTAAATCTACCCACATTTTCATTGGCAATATTATAATCACAATGACACTGACCTTCATTATGGTTTGCACTTCAATACATTACAGGCTGATAATTTGTCAACAAGTGCCAAGTGAACAAGCAGTTAGCAAAATAAAGTTTTTATCCCAAACTTATTCCAAACCATCTTCCTTCTGGCTCCACACTCCACTAACAATATATTTGGAAAGACTGTACTTTACAAAATATCCAATTTACTGCTCTAAGAATTAAAGCAAAAGAAAAATTACTGACTTTGGAACAAAACAACTGTCCATTTTACATGTCTCTATTCCTAAAATGCACAACTTACCTCAGAAGTGTTTGGTTCCTTGCTTTGTTCCTTCTTCTCTCAAAACACTCTTCCTCATCAGAGGAAGAGGAAGAGGAGGTGGTGGAATCACTGCTGTGTATTGCCTGTCTTCGTCTTCAATAACAAAAAAAAGTGTGTAAGCAGACTAAAAGGTTTCATGCACAGCTGTTATATTCTTTAAAAAAAACCTGTATATCTTTGAACTTCTCGTCTACACCAACTAGTACAAGACCACATGCAAGGGTAGCACTTCAGAGATTCTCAGACAGCTCTTTAGAATTTTTAAGATTAAAATCTTATTGATCCCAATATTCATTGTTTCTTTTGTCATAAGATAGAGCTGCACAATTTACAAAACAGAAATGCAAAGTCATATAGTCTTAATGTACCACATTATATATTTTATTGGCAAGGTTATTCATTCAGGATCAAGCAGATTGTAATTATCTGCATTAAAAGGTGGCTTGAATCCTATTACTAGGACAGGCTGTTACCCAAAGACAAAAGTATTACATTGCAGATTTTAATTCCATTACAAACCTGTTCATTTTTCTCTTGCAGTAAGGACTTTGTGAACCAGAAGTACCAAAACGAAATCTTTGCCTTACAGGAGAAGCTGGACCACGATAAAATATTGTGCATTTTCTTTTAGGCTCTGGTACAAAAAAAAGTGAAACAATTGAATTCTAATATGTACACACTAAAGACTGAAGATTTTCCCAAACACTTATGTATAAGACAGATTGACATTACCTACCAGTTGGCAATTTCTATGCATACAACCAAAAGATAATTATTTACAGGATTTCACAGCTTTTATTTAACAGAAAGATGTAGTACAGAATAAATATACCAATCTTTCAAAAACAAGATCTAGCTGCACTGCTGTCAAGAAAAAAAATGTACAAAAATGTGATTTAATACTACGCACTTTTACAATCATTGGAGTCATAATGAGAAAGCTATCTAAACTCAAGAACAACTTTTTGTTCTCAATAGGTTCACTGTTAGTCTTACACCACTCATAGGAAGATGCAGTGACGGTTGTGTAATGTGTATACAGATGTTTTTTTCCGTATATGCATCAGAGTTGTTTAAACAATCTAATATAAAATCTATTTTATGATGTTCAGATCTATGACAGTAAAAACAGGCTTAATAACAAAAATACAAACTGTAGACATTCTGAAAATGCCAGCACAATAAAGCCATTCCAGTATGATGATGATGATGGCAAAAACCTTTGGACACCTAATTATTTCATTTGGAGGATGAGTAATGTCATTGTTGTTCAAAGGTAAATTCCAGCAGCCTTCTGCAGATTGCATCAAGGAAGCACAAGAAGCCAAAAAGAGTACTATGAAAAGAAAAATATTAAAATACTGTCTGTGGAAGAAGACAAAATAGAAGACAAGAAAAGCATATCTTCACCTGGAGCTTGGCATTGCACAACAGCCTTCCTCTGACGCAAATAGTAGCGCTTTGGTGCGTCTTCCTCATCTTCTCTATCTTCAGTCTCCTCCTCTTCAGATAACTCTATTGCAACAGATTTAGGAATTAGTTATTTGTTAATTCAACATCTACTGTGAGGAAAGACAGGCCACATATTAATTCCTCAATATCTCATTTCATGATTTGGTTGACTCTCATGAGGCTTGTAAAATCAAAAGATAGAAAAATACAATATCATGTTCCTAATGAGGATTGTCTGAAAGAAAACGCATACAAGAAATTCAGCCATTTAAGGATAGATTGTCCCTCTCCCACCAAAGTTAATTGCTCAAAATATCGTGCAAACCATAGCACAGGTAAAACTAAAGTTAGAAAAGATGGAAAAGTGATTAATGAAGGATGCTTTGTTAAATGACTTTTATTCTCTTATTTTGTGTTAAATTTGATTTCACCTGGTCACTGCAACATGCTTCAAATATTGATTTTAAAATTTATTTATTTTTACATTTAAGCCTGCCAGGAAAGGTAAACCTACATTATTGTTCGCAATAATTAATTTAAGAAGGTACTAGAGAAATTAACAGGATTGAAAATTGATAAATCCCCTGGACATGACAGTCCACATCTGTGTTGAACAAAGTGGTTGAAGAGATAGTGTTTGGGTTGATGATCATCTTCCACAATTCTATAGATCCTGCAATGTTTCTCCATATTGTAAGATAGCATTTGTAACCCCACTATTTAAAGAAAGAAAGAAAATGGGAAACAACAGACCCATTAGCCCAATATCACTACTAAAGGAAATGCTAATATATTATAAAAGACATGACAACTAGATACTGGAAAAACAATACGATAGGATGGTGTCAATATGGATTTATGAAATGGAAATCGTATTTCACAGAACATTGTCAAATTTATCTTCGTATAATTAAAATATAAACAATACACGACAGATATTAGAAATCTGAAGTAGAAACAGAAAGTGCTGGAGAAAATCATTAGGTCTGGCAGCATTTGTGTAGAGAGAAACTACTGATTGTTTTTCTCTCCACAAATACTGGAAGACCAGTTGAGTTTCTCCAACATTTTCTATTTTGTGCAACGAAATCGGTGAACACCTACCTCCACTCCCATCCTCATGACCTTCTGTTGTTTCTTCATCTATTGTCTGAACGGTCCTCTTTTTCACACGTGAATACATGTCCAGATTTTCCTTCAAAGCAAAAAAGACAGTATCAGATTCAAACCTTGAAAATATTTTACCCTTTAATAAGATAGTCTGTGTCTTCAGCTCAATGGTTTATTTTTCTAAGAGTAACTGAGTTTGGAAAATAAAAATCAATGTATGAAGCATTGTTGAAATTAAACAGAATTCATTCCATAGAGTACAACTGCGCGTCCAACGTTAAAAAAAAACGCTCACCACAGCCAAGGCTACAAAAGATGGTCCAGATCAACTCTACCATGTTTGACATTATACATGGGTATTTAAACCAGCATGTACATGATTCAATACCAAGGCAGGTAGAAAAGTATATTATGGAGACGTCATAAGGAAGGTGGAGATACAGACAGGTGGAGTAACAGTCCTCAGATGAAAACTTCATCTGCCCTATCAGATTAGAGGACGATGTGCTGGATGTCTTGAAACGGGTAAAGATGGATAAATCACCAGAACCCGATCAGGTGTACCCGAGAACTCTGTGGGAAGCTAGAAAAGTGATTGCTGGGCCTCTTGCTGAGATATTTGTATCATCGATAGTCACAGGTGAGATGCCGAAAGACTGGAGGTTGGCAAACGTGGTACCACTGTTTAAGAAGGGTGGTAAGGACAAGCCAGGGAACTATAAACCAATGAGCCTGACGTCGGTGGTGGGCACGTTGTTGGAAGGAATCCTGAAGGACAGGATGTACATGTATTTGGAAAGGCAAGGACTGATTCGGGATAGTCAACATGGCTTTGTGCGTGGGAAATCATGTCTTACAAACTTGATGTAGTTTTTTGAAGTCGTAACAAAGAGGATCGATGAGGGCAGAGGGGTAGATGCGATCTATATGGACTTCAGCAAAGCGTTCGACAAGGTTCCCCATGGGAGACTAATTAGCAAGGTTAGATCTCACTGAATACAGGGAGAACGAGCCATTTGATGCAGAACTGGCTCAAAGGTAGAAGACAGAGGGTGGTGGTGGAGGGTTGTTTCTCAGACTGGAGGTCTGTGACCAGTGGAGTACCACAAGGATCGATGCTGGGTCCTCTACTTTTTGTCATTTACATAAATGATTGATGCGAGCATAAGGGATACAGTTAGTAAGCTTGCAGCTGACACCAAAACTGGAGGTGTAGTAGACAGCAAGGAGGGTTGCCTCGGTGTACAACAGGATCTGAACCAGATGGGCCAATGGGCTGAGAAGTGGCAGATGGAGTTTAATGCAGATAAATGTGAGGTGCTGCATTTTGGGAAAGCAAATCTTAGCAGGATTAATACACTTAATGGTAAGATGCCAGGGAGCGTTGCTGAACAAAGAGACCTTGGACTGCAGGTTCATAGCTCTTTGAAAGTGGAGTCGGAGGTAGATAGGATAGTGAAGGCGGCGTTGGGTATGCTTTCTTTTATTGGTCAGAGTATTGAGTACAAGAGTCGGGTGGTCATGTTGCGGCTGTACGGGACATTGGTTATGCCACTGTTGGAACGTTGCATGCAATTCTGGTCTCCTTCCTATCGGAAAGATGTTGTGAAACTTGAAAGGGTTCAGAAAAGCTTTACATGGATGTTGCCAGGGTTGGAGGATTTGAGCTGTAAGGAAGAGGCTGAACAGGCTGGGGCTGTTTTCCCTGGAGTGTCAGAGGCTGAGGGGTGACCTTATAGAGGTTTACAAAATTATGAGGGGCACGGATAGAGCAAATAGACAAAGTCTTTTCCCTGGGGTCAGGGAGTCCAGAACTAGAGGCATAGGTTTAGGATGAGAGGGGAAAGATAGAAAAGAGACCTAAGGGACAACATTTTCCATGCAGAGGGTGGTACATGTATGAAATGTGCTGCCAGAGAAAGTGGTGGAGGCTGGTACAATTGCAACATTTAAGAGGCATTTGGATTGATATATGAATAGGAAGGGTTTGGAGGGATATGGGCCGGGTGCTGGCAGGTGGGACTAGATTGGGTTGGGATATCTGGTTGGTATGGACGGGTTGGACCGAAGGGTCTGTTTCCATGCTGTACATCTCTATGACTCTCAGTGTGCATTTTGGCAGGAAGAACAAAAAACGCAGAGTATTACTTAAACAGAGAATGGCTGCAAAACATCATTGGACAGAGAGATTTAGGTATCCTGCTACATGAAAAACAAAAAGCATCACTTTGCAGGTACTGTATGTAAATTAAGACTAATTACAAGGAGAGTTGCAGTTTTGGTCTCCTTATTTAGTATTATTTAAGTACATGAGACTCGGGTCAGAGGTTTACTAGATTGATATCCAGAACAAGAAGCTTGTCTTAGGAAGAAAAGTTTGGTAGGTTGGCTTGTTTCCGTTAGAGTTTAGAAACGTGAGGGGTGACTTGATGATCTTGAAGGTCTTGAATATTCTTTACAAGATGGGCATAAAATGATCACTTTAGAACAAAGGGAAAACAAATTATCCTTTCAGGACTGTGATGAGTAGAATGTTTTTCCTCTCAGAGGGCTGTGCAACTTCAGAACACTGCCTCAGAAGTCAGAGTCATTATCTATGTATGTATTGAAAATAGTCAAAGTCTTGTTAGGCAGGAGAATCAAGGTTTTTTTTGGAGTGTGGGGGTAGCAAAGGTAGATGGGAATGTAAAGTTTGAAAAACCAACCAGCATGAGCTTATAGATCAGTGGAGCAGGCTTCAGAAGCCTAATTTTGCTCCTATTCCACGCCCATATGTTCCAAGTTTTTGTATGTGTCAATCAGTTGGTTCCCTTTCCCCCCTAAATAACTATCATGTTCAAATTATCAATACTTCAATCAGGCAAAAGTTCCAAGTTTGTGAGAAGATTCGTAGCTCGGGTACTCGCTGTTGGGGTTCTGTTCACTGAGCTGGGAATTTGTGTTGCAGACGTTTCATCCCTTGTCTAGGTGACATCCTCAGTGCTTGGGAGCCTCCTGTGAAGCGCTTCTGTGATGTTTCCTCCGGCAGTTATAGTGGTTTGTCTCTGCCGCTTCCGGTTGTCAGTTCCAGCTGTCCGTTGCAGTGGTCGGTATATTGGGTCCAGGTTGATGTGCTTATTGATTGAATCTGTGGATGAGTGCCATGCCTCTAGGAATTCCCTGGCTGTTCTCTGTTTGGCTTGTCCGATAATAGTAGTGTTGTCCCAGTCGAACTCATGATGCTTGTCATCTGTGTGTGTGCCTACTAAAGATAGCTGGTCGTGTCATTTTGTGGTTAGTTGGCATTCATGGATGCGGATAGTTGGCTGTCTTCCTGTCTGTCCTATGTAGTGTTTTGTGCAGTCCTTGCATGGGACTTTGTACATTACATTGGTTTTGTACATGCTGGGTATTGGGTCCTTCGTTCTGGTGAGTTGCTGTCTAAGAGTGGCTGTTGGTTTTTGTGCTGTTATGAGTCGTAGTGGTCGCAGTAGTCTGGCTGTCAGTTCGGAAATGCTCTTGATGTGGCTAGTCCTTTGGGTTGCAGCATGTCCTCGTTCCGTTGTCTTTCCCTTAGGCATCTGTTGATGAAATTGCAGGTGTATCCGTTTTTGGCAAATACATGTATAGGTATTCTTCTTCCTCTTTTTGTAGTTCAGGTGTACTGCAGTGTGTTGTGGCCCTTTTGAACAGTGTCTTGATGCAATTTCTTTTCCATGCAAGGACAAAACACTACATAGGACAAAGAGGAAGACAGCTAACGATCCGCATCCATGAACACCAACTAGCCACGAAACGACACGATCAGCTATTCTTAGTAGCCACACAAGCAGATGACAAACAACATGAGTTCGACTGGGACAACACTACTATTATAGAACAAGCCAAACAGAACAGCCAGGGAATTCCTAGAGGCATGGCACTCATCCACAGATTCAATCAATAAGCACATCGACCTGGACCCAATATACCGACTACTGCAAAAGACAGCTGGAACGGACAACCGGAAGCGGCAGATTCAAACCACTACAAATGCCGGAGGAAAGATCACAGAAGTGCTTCACAGGAGGCTCCTAAGCACTGATGATGTCACCTAGACAGGGGACAAAACGCCTACAACACAAATTCCCAGCTCGGCGAACAGAACCACAACAGGCAAAAGTTCAATCTGGTCTCATTCAGACAGTTACAAGTTACATCTAAAATACTTAAGTACAGGCTTACTTCATCATCCTCTGTATCATTAAGGTCTCTTAAATCCGTTAATTCTCTCATTCTTTGACGACGCAGTTTCTTCATGTCATCCATTTTCTGTAAAACAGCTTCAGCAGTACTGTCCAACAAATGTTTCCAGGTTAGACTCGTAATGCATTTGAGACATTAACTGTTGAATCATGACCCTTTCCCCCATACTTACTTTGTTATTAATTTATCAAAGAGTACAGATTGGTTTAGTGTACTGTAGCGATTTCTTCGAAGTCTACAACTACGGCGCACTTCTGTGTCAGCAACTTCACACACTCTGTCATCAACTTCCATTTCAACTCTGTTACCATGACGTGATCCTGCACACTCAGGTGCATTCACTAGAGAGGACATGACCATTATGTTACAAAGGAAGACATGACTACACAACTTAATGTCACACTTTGCTTCCCTGGTTGATCCAAGATGGCTTTGCAACATACATATAGTATTGATAGCATAGCAAATGGTCATTTTGTCAGTCAAGCTAATGTCTCACCCAAACACTATTCTTAACCATTAAATAGGTTTCTCACAAATTCCCAGTTCATGGCCCCTAGATCTGGTCTCACCCAACAAATGGAAAATCTTTCTTATTGTACTCCATCACATTTTTTTCATAATCTGAAAGACTTCTACCGAGCCTCTTACCTGTATAGTTCAGAATAATAACAATAAACAATGAGCAAATTGACTCCCAGTTGAATTTCTAACCTTGCATCCTCTCTCAAAAAGATGCTGTGATATTGGTCTCCTCTTCAGTTTCTACCACTCATATCCTCAATCACATTTTGTGATCTCTAATTTTGCTTTTTCAATTGTTTCTGACTGACCTCCTATCCATGAATTTAAACAAGCTCACCTCTTACAAAAGTCTGTTGCCCAAATTCCAACCCAGAACAAGTTCCTTTCATTCATTTACCTACATTGTTTGCTTGTCTACCAAAAGTAGACATTTAAAATTGAATGTTCAAATCGCTCTATGATCATGGTTTGGCCCACTTGAAATATTTTCCAACCTTCTGCCAAATATGGTCCTCCTACACTCAACCTATCTCATTTTGTGCTAGCAACAGCAGTTACCTAGGCTGCAAATGTTGGAAATTCCTCTATTTGCCTCATTCTCCATTAAGGACATTCAATGCTTTGAACAAGATATTAGTCATCGGAACCTATATGCTTCATTGGCTTACTGTCAAACATGGTCTGATTACACTGCTGTGAAATGGCTTTGGAATATTTCCTATGTTATAGACATTTAATAAATGCACACTGCTGTTGTTCTTTATGATCCAGAATTGACCGCAATTATTCAACTGTATCACTCAGTGTCTTTAGGATAATAGATAGAATTTAATTGACAAAACAGCAAGCCCAAACCCAATTACTAAATTTTCAGCATTATTTCTGCACAGTACACGTTTCACACAAAGATTTCATTCTCCCAATAAGTTTTATTTTAGCAATGATCCCAGCAGAGTTAAAATACCTCCACCTGAGCAACACATTAGTGAAAGAAAATGATTAAAAAATTGATGTACCTTCTTTGTCATTATTTTTGTTGACTTGCTGTCTAACAGATTGCCTGCAGAGAAGAGTGATTAAATAGAAGTGAAAAATTATACATTCTTGGGGTTTTCTGAACTTGAATAACTGCATTGTATATCAGTAGCAAAGAAACAAAATGGCGCTCTCTGGTGGCAACAAATACATTCCAAGTTGCATCACAAAAACAACTGAACTATAAAACAACACAATGCACGTAAATCATAGTACCTCAAAAGCATAAATACAATGTATACAGCCAACATTTTACCTGGTAAAATGTCGTAATTTCATCCCATTGTCATTACAGCTCGAATCTAAGGTTGTGTCAGTTTGCAATCGACTTTTCCTTTTCAAAACAGGAGACAGATTACTATTGCAGTTTTCCTTCACACCATTGGACAAGTAACTCTAGAGTGAAAGAATTACATTGAATACTGGATGATATTCACTAAATTTCAACAAATATCTGTTACCAGACAGGCTAATATTTATCTTACGAATCTAGAATAACTGGAAACTAAGAAATAATTCATGAACAGCAAGTCCAGAAAGTAGGGATGAGAGTTTTTACATTTTGTTCACAGTTCTTTAAGTCTCTAGCACATGTAAAACCATGAGCTAGGGAAATCACCCATTGCACAGAGATCCTGTAATTTTTACCGTTACATCAACATTGTCATGTTTCAAAACTATACTTCCAAAAAGCATTTGGGGAATTTTTTTTTCTGACATTTGGCTCTGGGGAAAACAATTTTTAATCTTTTAAGAATGCGCTGATTTGTAAACCAAAGCTTAACTTAATTGGACTCCTTAACCTTTCTGCCAATTTCATTTATTTTAACTCAACCAAACCTCAGCTTTCTGTAAAGTAGGCTGCACAGTTCAAGTCCTGTTTACCGACGATCCCTGCTTGCTTAACTACCTTGGCTCCAAGTCAAACAATATTGCAATTGAACATTTCTGACTTGTTTTCATACTCCTCCATTGCATCATGTCATCTTACCGTTCATCTCCTGCTGCCTCACTTCTAAACATGTGGTTCTGTCTGTCTATGAAGTGTTAATGGAAAAGACAAAAATAAATCTTGTTTTTGAATGAGAATCTGTCACACAAAAAGATGTGACTGATCAGATATTGTAGGAAGATCCCTGGGCTGAGAGAATTAGTGAAGGGGAATTAATCAAATAAAGGAATCCACTAACCCAGGGTAGTCTAGCATGCTCAATATTTACTTTGCTATGCAGAGATTTGGGCCTAGATATTAGGAACAATGGCAAAATCTTGAACCTGTGCATGATTAAACTCGTTTGTGCATGTGATGAGATAACCAGCAAAATATTAAAACTTCACAATTGTTCAATTTTTGCTTGCAATCATGTTTAAAGAAAGTAACCAGAGAAAACTTCAGGTATAAATATTGGGTTCAATTCAGGAAAATGTTCCAAAATGTGATTCCATCAAAGCTACAAAAAGGCAATATTCAGTGGGCTCCTGTATGTTAATGTCTGTGTCCTATGATCATACTACGACAGACCCAGACTATGGTGAATTAATTCTTAAGGGCTGACAAAAATCTTGGTCTTGAAATCAGTTTTTCGAATAGTGGTTAGATTTCATCTGGAGCCTGGCGAACACAAACACCAGACAGAATCATTGATAGCACCTACTTCAAGACTGTGGAGAATTTTGCAAATTGGTAAAGCACTCTCTAGAGATGCTACTACTGAAGTTTTTGCGTAAATCTGGAAAGGACATGTGGGGTTGGAGCTGAGGGGTAACCTTGTAGAGCTCAATAAATCACAAGGGGCATGGATAGGGTAAAAAGACAAGGATTAGGGCGAGAGGGGAAAGATATAAAAGGGACCTAAGGGGTAACTTTTTCACTCGGAGTGCACAGAATGAGCTGCCAGAGGAAGTGGAGGAGGAGGCTGGTGCACTTACAATATTTAAAAAGATATCTGAATGGGTATATTAATAGGAAGGGTTTAGAGGGATATGGACCAAGTAATAGCAAATGCAACTAGATTAATTCAGGATAGCTGGTTGGCATGGACGAATTGGCCTGAAAAGTCTGTTTTCATACTGCATATCTTTCTAACTCTATGGCTTATGGCCAACTCCAATATTACACCTACAAGCTTCATAGTTTGGACTTTAGTTTTTGGTTTAATACTATCAGATCACTGTCCCCACCGTTGTGCTAAATGATACAGGATCTTGACTGCCCTATAAGTACTACAAATTTCTGGAATGCTTCCAAAGTCACTAGAGGCTATCATAAGAATTTGATGACAGAGGAAAACCAGAAATGATTCATGCAGGACTTGATGGCATGGAGACCATCCTGCAGAAAATTCACTTCAAGGCAATATTTCTTGCATGGATGAACACAGACTTTCAATGGGCAATGTCTCAGGACAAAATACTTTCAGTTGTTTAGTATAAATATTACAAGACATAAGAATAAAAACCTCAAACTTCTGGCATTGCAGAGCACCTCACCTGAGTAACCTCCTACAGCTATCTAGCCCATATGGCAGCCAGCACTGAAATTTGATTCTGTATGTTTTGAGAAGCATCTGCACCAAAATTGCAGCATCCAACATGTCCAAGAAGCTGATCAGCGATGACACAGATGCAGAAGTTCCTCCAAAAAGGACCAACAATAACAGTATGAACTCGTCATCTATGATGATCTCGCATCAAGCCCTTCAGTCATGAGGGTATCCACAGAAGATGAAAACATCATTTACAGCTTAGAACTATTCAAACAATGAGGAGTCTACCACACTGAAGCCTCAGGTCTCATTATTGAGACAGGCCAGGGTTTGGGCTTAGGAGCTGGCCTGTCTTCAGTTCCACATATAAACTTTTTTTTTCCAAAATACAACACTTTTGTTTGGTGTCACCATGTTGAAGCACTGCTGCAAAGCCACTTATAGAATCATACAGTATGGAAACAGAACCATCAGACCAAATCAGTCCATGCCACCCATAAACTCAAACTAAAGTAGCCCCACCTGCTAGTCCATAGCCCTTGAAACCTTTTCTAATCATGTACTTATCTAAAGTAGCTTTTAAAAATTGTAACTGTACCTGCATCCACCAGTTCCTCAGGAAGTTCATTCCACACTCTAACTATCCTTGGTGTAAACATATTGCTCTTTATACCTTTTTTAAAACCTCTCCCCTGAAGTAGTTGACCCCTAGTGTTGAAACTCCCCCATCCTCGGGAAAAAGACACTTCCCATTAACCCTATCTATACCTCTTGTGATTCTATAATCCCCTATATGGTCACCTCTCAATGTCTTATGCTCCAATTAAGAAAATCCCAGCCTTTCTTTATAACTCAAACCTTCCATTCCTGGCAACAGACTGATAAATCTCTTCTGAACTCTCTCTCTCTCTCTCTGAATAATATCCTTCCTATAACAGGGTGACCAGAACTGGACACAGTACTCCAGATGAGTCCTCATCAACAACCTATTCAACCTTGTAAATCACGCTACCTTGAATGCAACTGGCTGGTACTAAGATGTGTTCCGGGAATATCAAATTTGCAAAGAGGGCCTCAAACAGGAGTGTAGCTGTTTGTTTGCAATTTGCAAAACAACAGAGGTATCAGTTGCAAGTGTCATCTTTTTCTAAATTTATTAACACTTGGTGCACTTTCCGCATGCATATGCTACTTCACATATTTAATGCCTTGTTGCTAGATTTATACATGTTTAAATCCCAAGGAAAAGAAGTACAGCATTCAACATCAAGGTAATAGTGCATTATCAGAACTGTGGGAATATAATTGTGCAGAGCAGCAGAAATATTCACCTCAGTAAAATAAAATCCAAATAACTCAAACCAAGACTTACATCACTTGGTATTGACTCAGACTTTGAAATATATAAAAATCTAGGTTGATGCCAGTACATAAGTACTACGTTATGTGCATTGTGAAGCTGGGAACAGGAAATGGTAGGGTGGGAATGGGATGTTTGCACAGGCGGGAGGTGCCACCATTCACATGAATTGTTAATGGAGACTCCACCTGCTCTCTCAGGTGGGTGTAAACACATTCAATTCGATTGTTTCAAAGAACAACTGGAGGGAGTATTCCATGTTCTGGCCTAAATTTATCCGCAAACAGTATAACTAACAGATTACCAATACGTTATCACATTAAATGTGATAATTTAGTTAATAATTGAGTCTAAGCCACAAAGAGAATTACAATTTTGCACCCTTGAACATGCTATCATCCAAGGAGGTTTAGAGTAATCAGGATCTGCTTCAATAACAGATGCTCAGAGTCTTGCAGGAGCAACTGCTGCCATGAATGGAAAGGTCATTGACAGCAGCCCCAAATTCAGAACAGGTATTTTCACTATAGACTAGTTCAAACTGCTTGCAGAGGTCAAGAATCAAAATCTCCAAATGTAGTAGAAAGCAGCTAGCACTGCCTTAAAGGACTGACTATTTTTCGATCTTGAAAATTCATTTGGTATGATTTTTGTGAGTAAATCAAAAGTAGCAGATTAAAAAGTACAAGAGCCACAGAAAAGACTTGTACTTACAGACCATATTCCATGAAGACAATTGTGAAAGAGGAAGTGAGAGCGAGTGGTCATCTATGGACTAGAGGGGCATCTTCAGAATGTAGTTTAGATTAGGTTCCCTACAGTGTGGAAACAGGCCACACCAACCCTCCAAAGTGTAACCCACCCAGGCCCATTCCCTACCCTATATTTACCACTGACTAATACATCTAAAACTATGGGCAATTTAGTATGGCCAATTCACCTGACTTGGACATATTTGGATTATGGGAGGAAACCGGAGCACCCAGAGGAAACCTACAGACACTGGAGAATGCGCAAACTCCATACAGACAGCCGCCGAAGGCTGGAATTGAACCTGGGTCCCTGGCACTGTGAGGCAGCAGTGCTAACCACTGAGCTGTCCTTTGCTGGAAGGGGGCAAAACAGAGAAGAGACTTAGAAATACAATGGAAACCCGATTATCTGAACAGGATAGGTGGGCACTATTTGGATAGTCGATTGTTCAGAAAATCGATTAAATGCTTTTCCTCTGGGGCTTGGAGTTTTAATGTCTGCCCCCCATTCAAGAGACTGCAGCAGTACACATTGGGAGCAGGGTGTTGCACAACCACCCCGTCCTGCAAGCCAGTCCAAATCCGTCCCCTGCCCCCCAACCGGTCCAAATCCCCCCCACCCCGTCCAACCCAGTTAAACACCGCCCCCGCCCCCCCCCAGCACAAAGCGCGCAAGCCCCCACTCCCTCTCCGGGGCATCCGGACTGCACACCAATAAGACTGCTGCTGCAACGGCCTTTGTGGGGTAAGTCTCCAAATAACGCACAGACACAGCTACACAAACAACTTTTGACTGCAAATTTTTCACAGGTTCCACATTTGCCCTGTCCAGGACAATGTTGGAGAGACCCTCAAAAATCAATTGGTGGTATATCATTTTCCATCCATACCTAAATTTGAAATCCAGCACCACCAGTCATTTAGTAACATACTGAAATATCAACCTAGATGCTAGAAAATTAGGAGAGTTAAGTAAGGTACTGCAACAGGCTATTGGACAACCTGAATAATGTACAGTACATAGCAGTGCAAAACATTACTGAAACAAAGTTTGTTTCAAAATGAAAGGAATGAAGTGTAATGGCAAAGTGTTACATATCATTACACAAACTCATGGAGATCAATAATTTAACTTTCTTTCATTGATGGGATATGGCCCAGCATTTACTGCCCATATCTAACTGCCTACGGATAGTTGTGGAACCACCTCCTTGAACTGCTACTGTCCTTGGGGTGCAAGAACACGCTGTTGTGAGGAATGACATTTAAGAAGTTTGACTGAACTAAAACTAAGGAACAACAGTGTATATTCAACACAGGACAATGGGTGAGTTGGCTGATAAGTCATATATCTGCTGTTCTTTTAGGTGGCAGAGGTCACAACTTTGGAAGGTATTTTCAAATGAGTCTTAGTGAGTTGTTCCAGTGCACCTTTAGATAATACATTCTGCAGCCAGTGTTGCCAATGGCAAAGTCACAAGTGTTCCAGATGGAGGATAAATCTCTGAATAAGGGGCTGCACATTTAAGACACAAATGAGATGGGTTTTTTTACTTTGGCAGTGAACTGGTACATTTCTTTACCAGAGCTACCAAATCTGGGTCATTTTTAATTGGTATGGGAATCAACAGTTATAGAAAAAAGGAAGAAAATGGGAGTTGAAGATTATCAGATCATCCACAATCTCTTGAATAATGGAACAGACTCTATGTGCTCAATGGCCTACATCTACTCCTTCATGTTGTTGTTATGAATGAAACCTAGACTCAGGAATGAAATAACAATCAGCACTCCCTTTGGCTCTACCTACAAAGAGTGGAATGAAATACAGATAGCTGCTGTAGGGCACAGATCTGACAACATCTGGTATATGGCACATAGTTTCAATATCCATAATATGGATGAACTACTTCCCTTGGCGTCAGCACATCGAAGGTTCATCGGTTTGGTCCTTCTGGATTTAGAAGGATAAAAGCTACAAGATTCTGAAAGGGGCTAACCTGGTAGACAGAAATGTATTCTGGTCAGGGAACAACATGGACAAAACTAAAAGGTCAACCATTTAAGTCAGATAAAGGAGAAAGATCAAAACAGAGGATTATGAATCTTTTAAATTCTCTATCCCAGGAGTTGCAAATATTCTATGACACGGCATATCATCTAGATGTATAAAATAATGACAGGTGGACTTGAAGAAACTTTCTCTTTGATGGAGGAATTAATGACTGGGGGTAAGGGGCAAAAAAACGTTTAGAGGATCTAAAGATTTTCTTCTTTAGAGAAGAAAAACATTTTCACCAAGATAATGGGAATCTGGAACTCACTGCCTGTAAAATCATAGAGGCAGAAATTCTGAGAACATTCCAATTGTTGGCAATTGTGCTGCCGAGACATACAAGGGTATACACAAATGCAGGAAACTGGAATTACAACAGTTATGTGGTTGTTTTTGACCAGCACAGACAAGTTGGGCCAAAGGACCTTTTTCTGTATAGATGTCTCATGCTTCTTTAGATTTCATACTGAAGGCCAGCCAAATTCACATAAAACAGCAGAGCACGTCCATCCGTTTATCTGCTGCGCCTAGTTATCTTACGGTCCATCTAAGAATGGGGAGTAGGCATGCAAACCCTCAAGCCTACGGCATCATCTGAAAAGATTATACCTTATCCACATGAGGCCTGAACTCTACTTTCCAATCTACTCCCCTTTGGAACCTTGCAGTGCCTAGTCAAGAATCTGTCTAGCTCAACTTAGAGAAAGTTAAACAAACCAGCCTCCACTGTGATTTTGTAAAATGAGAGAAATGTCAGTGTGTTAAGTTGATCAGTTAGTGATCCTACTTAGTAAGTGAAAGTATTTGAATAAGTACTTCGATAGTTGCAAAACACTTGTGATGCAGTGGCCGAGGGCAAGTGTGAAATTCGAGGGTCTCTGCAGTTGGATAGAGGACTTTCTCAGGAGCTGAGAATGCTGGGACATCCCCACCTCCATTACCAACAAGAAAAATCATCAGGAGCAGCGGCACAGAAGAATGCAAAATGTCAAAAATAAACTCCGAAACGAGACAGACCGGAGGAGGAAGAGGATTAACAACGTCGGAAGATTCAGACGCATGAAATAAAGAAGACTTGCAACCGATGAAATTCGGCCAACCCCCTTCGGTCCATGTGACAGACTCGTCGTTATTAACCCAAAAAAGTGTGAAAAGCAAACACTTTTTTAAAAAAATCATTTCCCCCCTCACCAGATTATTGATTCGCTCGTTTTTGTCAAACGAGCGGGCTCAGTTATTATTTAGAAAGAAACATGTCTCTAATGAAATCATCAAATAAACAAATACAACAAACTGCGCCACTGCCCCGCCCACCCTCACCTCACTGTAAACTAGAGTGACTCATCCCGCCAACCACCCGCTCACCCAGATATCATTTACGACACAACCGCCGGTTGCAAATCATTCATCCAGGGCCGGGGGTGAGGGAAAAAAAAAGTCGGAGCGCTCCGGCCTCTCTTCACAGGGGGAAGAGGTTTTCGTCTGGTGTCAGTCGGGCTCACTTACCGCCTCAGCCCGGCTCCGTTTGCTGCCAGGGGCCGGGGATGTAGGCGGCAGCGACCTATCGCTCTTATCCAAGACGATGAATTCGGAGCTGGAATCCAGACTGAGCGACGCGCCACTCCGCAGCATCACCATCCTGACGGTCTTTCACTTGCCCCTCAGCCGGACTCCGGGGCAGTAAAAAGTGCGGCGGGACAGACGGCTCTGACTGGGTTTGCGCCTGCGCATCCCCCTCCGACCGTTACTCTCGCGCCCCGGCCGTTGGAAGTTCTGGCGCCAAAACTTTCCCGCGCTGTCCACATACGCAGGCAGTAGCCACAGCGTCCTTCCACCAGCGAAATTAGTTTCCTTCTAATTCGAGCTGGCTATAGAAAGTCAAAGTAAAAATAAAATCGACGACAATTCAGTTATTTGACGCAGTTTATTAATGTATTTATTTCCCATCGAAATGTTGAATCGCCTGCTCCGATCTTAGCGCGGATTGATTTGGTTTGGTTTAACTCGTCCGCCTGGCTTCCTTTTTTTGCCAGGAGCGAAAGAGACCGAGCCCCACCCCTTTCTCGCTCCCATTGGTCAGCGTCTCAGCCAATCGGAGCCTGGTAATGTTACGTGATCGCGACCGTTCCCAACGTTCAGGATGAAGTTCTACACAAATATCTTCTGTCATGCAGAAGCCCATTACATCAATGAAATGACAGTGAAGCATTCGCAAATATTTTTTCAGTAGATGATCCATCTCCAACTCGTCATGGGGTCCCTAGTCTTCAGCTAATTAATGATTCATTCCATGTGATATCAAGAAGCAGCCGAAAACGTTGGCTACTGCAAATGCTATAAGCATTGACAGAATTTCACCAATAGTACTGAAGACCTCTCTCCCAGAACAGGCAGCCTCTCTCGCCAAGTCCTTCCAGTGCAGTTAGTACTGCCAACTGAAACAAAAAAATGCTGGAAATCACAGCATCTTGCAGCATCCGTGGAGAGACAAAGCTAACTTTTGTGGCTAGATGAGCCCACATCTAGCCTCAAAACATTATCTTGCTCTCCCTCCATGGTGCTGCCTGACCCACTGTGATGTCAAGCACTTTTTTTCAGTACAAACAGCAGCATCTGCAGTACTTTGCTCCTAAATAGTGCTAGTATCTACCTGACAACATGGAAGATTATCCAGATATATGCTCTCGATCACCAGTAAAATAATGGAGGATTAACAAAAATTTTGGATGACACTTATTCAACAATAGCCTGCTCACTCAGTTTGGGTTCCATCAGGGTCAACTGATTCCTGCCTTCATTAGAGGGGGTCTTGAATAAAAGGAACATTTGTTGGCTTGGAGAGAATGGAGCGTATGAATATAACACCATTTCAAATTGCACCAAGGTGACAGGACGGCTTTATCATTTCTTTCCAAAGTAGTAACCACTACTAGTAAAAATATGTGTGCCCAATTGAATGTTAACAAGCAAAGCCCATTATGGACAATGCAAGCCATAACAGGAAGACTTTTTTAACCTATCTTTCTACTCAACCTGTTTAGAGATGTTACTACATAAAGTGTGGAACAAGTGGGACTTGAACCCAGGCCTCCTGGTCTAGGGGTAGGGACACTACCACTGCACCATAAGGGGTCCAGACAGAAACACACTTTTTAAAACAAAATTTCATTGATCCAAACAACAACTGTTCCAATATTGTAAAATCCCTTAAACCCCTTGGCAAAGACAAATTCAGTAAAATAGATTGTCTCATATGCAATTTGTCTGCAGAAAGAAATCTAGCATTTTTTTTCTGAGAGAGTTACAATACTATGCCTTTAAGATATGTATTTTGTCCTTTTTTTAAATGAAGAAATGTTGAGAGAGATGTACTGAGAGTCCAGTCAAAATCAAGTCAAAGTCATTAAAGTAAACAACATGTGAGGTCTTGGGGATTTTTTTTAAAAAGTTGGAACAATAGCAGCAGCCTGAATGTGTGGAGTCAAACTCCCACAGATCCAGGGTTTTTAGTTTTATGCAGTTGCTAGGGTCTTGAAGCTGGATGTGAAAGCTCTTATTCCACTCTCTGTTACGGTAAAAGCAGGGATTCTCTTCAGGCTACTAGAATTGCATGTGAGAATTTGCTTTTGCCAAGGGTGTGTTTATGGGATGTCAGCATAGAATAAAGAAAAGAACAAAGAAAATTTACAGCTCATGAACAGGCCCTTCGACCCTCCAAGCCTGAGCCAATTCAGATTTACTGTCTAAACCCGTCGCCCAATTCCTAAGCATCTGTATCCCTCTACGCCCCACCTAGATTAGATTAGACTTACAGTGTGGAAACAGGCCCTTCGGCCCAACAAGTCCACACCGACCCGCCGAAGCGCGACCCACCCATACCCCTACATTTACCCCTACCTAACACTACGGGCAATTTAGCTTGGCCAATTCACCTGACCCGCACATCTTTGGACTGTGGGAGGAAACCGGAGCACCCGGAGGAAACCCACGCAGACACGGGGAGAACGTGCAAACTCCACACAGTCAGTCGCCTGAGTCGGGAATTGAACCCGGGTCTACAGGCGCTGTGAGGCAGCAGTACTAACCACTGTGCCACCGTGCCGCCCATCTCTAAGTAAAATAGTTCTAATTTCTCAAATCATATTAATATTATGATACCTACTCATAATATTATACCTACTCATGCATCTGTCCAGACACATCTTAAATGAATCTCCCGTGCCTACCTCTACTACCTCTGCTGGCAACGCGTTCCAGACACCCACCACCCTCTGTATAAAGTACTCGCTGCGTGTATCCTCCTTAAACTTTTCACCTCTCACCTTGAAAGCGTGACCTCCCGTTATTGAAATCCTTCACCCTGGGAAAAAGCTTATCTCCATCTACCCTGTCTATACCCTTCATGATTTTGAAAACATGAGGGTGCCCCCTCAATCTTCTTTTTACTAATGAAAACAAACCTAACCTACTCAACCTCTCTTTATAGTTAGCACCTTCCACACCAGCAACATCCTCGTAAACCTTCTCTGCACCCTCTCCAAAGCGTCCACATCCTTTTAGTAATGTGACAACCAGAATTGTACACAGTATTCTAAATGCAGCCGAACCAATGTCTTGTGTAATTTTAACATGACCTGCTAGTTCTTATACTCAATACCCCGTCCAATGAAGGCAAGCATACCATATGTCTTCTTGACCACTCTATTCACCTGTGCAGCAACTTTCAAGGTACAATGGCACTCCCAGATCTCTCTGCTCATTAACTTTTCCCAAGGCTCTTCCGTTCATTGTATAATTCACTCCAGAATTAGACTTGCCTAAATGCATCACCCCCATCTGCCGCTTTTCGGCCCAATTCTCCAGTCTATCTATATTCTCCTGCATTCTTTGACAGTCCGTTATGCTTTCTGCTACTCCATCAATCTTCGTGTCGTCTGCAAACTTGCTGATCTTACCAACAGTGCCCTCTTCCAGATCATTTATGTATATCACAAACAACAATGGCCCCAACACTGATCCCTGTGGAAGACCACTGGTCACCTTTCTCCATTTTGAGAAACTCCCTTCAACTACTACTCTCTAGCTCTTGTTGCTCAACTAGTTCTTTATCCACCTACCTAGAACACACTGCACACCATATGACTTCACTTTCTTTATTAGTTTACCATGGAGAACCTTCTCAAACGCCTTACTAAAGTCCATGTGTATGACATCAACAGCCCTTCCTTCATCTATCAACTTGGTCACTTTCTCTGCAGTTATCCGGAATATCCCTACTACTTTTCTTGTACAGGGGGACAATATGAGCAACCTTCCATTCGTCCGGCACCTCACTTGTGTTTAAGCATGCCACAAAGATATCTGTTAGGGCCCCAGTTATTTCCTCTGTCTCGCCTCCATCAGCAACCTGGGATAATTCAGTAACTACAGATCAGTGGTGGGAAAGTTGCTGGAGAAGGTACTGAGGGATAAGATCTATTTATATTTAGAAAAGGATGGGCTTATCAGTGAGAGGCAACATGCTTTTGTTCGGGGGAGATCGTGCCTTACCAAGTTAATAAAGTTCTTTGAGGAATGACCAAGTTGATAGATGAAGGAAGGGCTGTTGATGTCATACACATGGACTTTAGTAAGGCGTTTGATAAGGCTGCCAAGAACCCGCCCTCGACCTCTTCATTTCCAACTGCCGCCGAGACATTAACCGCCTCAACCTGTCTACCGCCCCTCCCCCACTCCAACCTCTCACCCTCACAACACGCAGCCCTCTACTCCATCTGCTCCAATCCTGACCTCACCATCAAGCCAGCAGATAAAGGGGGTTCAGTGGTAGTCTGGTGCACTGACCTCTGCACTGCTTAAGCCAGACGCCAACTCCAGGACACCTCCTCCTACCGCCCCCTCGACCATGACCCCACCCCCCTATCATTAAACCATCATCTCCCAGACCATACAGAACCTCATCACCTCAGGAGATCTCCCACCCACAGCTTCCAACCTCATAGTTCAGGAACCCCGCACTGCCCGGTTCTACCTCCTTCCCAAGATCCACAAGCCTGACCACTCCGGCTGATCCATTGTCTCAGCATACTCTTGCCCCACTGAACTCATCTCTACCTACCTCAACACTGTCCTATCCCCCCTAGTCCAGGAACTCCCCACATAGGTTCAATACACCACCCAAGCCCTCCACCTTCTCCAAGACTTCCGTTTCCCCAGCCCCTAACGCCTCATCTTCGCCATGGATATCCAATCTCTCTCTACATCTCCATCCGCCATGACCAGGGCCTCCAAACCCTCCGTTTCTTCCTCTCCTGACGTCCCCAATCGTACCCTTCCACCGACATTCTCACTCGTTTGGCCGAACTGGTCCTCACCCTCAACAATTTCTCCTTCGAATCTTCCCATTTCCGCCAGACCAAAGGGGTAGCCATGGGCACCCGTTTGGGCCCCAGCTATGCCTGTCTCTTTGTTGGCTACATAGAACAGTCCATCTTCCGTAGTTACACCGGCACCACTCCCCACCTCTTCCTCCGCTACATTGATGACTGCATTGGCGCCACCTCATGCTCCCGCGAGGATGTTGAGCTTCACCAACACATCAACTTCACCAACACATTCCACCCTGACCTTAAAATTTACCTGGACCATCTCTGACACCTCCCTCCCCTTCCTGGACCTCTCCATCTCCATTAATGATGACCGACTTGACACCGACATTTTTTACAAACCCACCAACTCCCACAGCTACCTGGATTACATCTCTTCCCACCCTACCTCCTGCAAAAATGCCATTCCGTATTCCCAATTCCTCTGCCTCCACCGTATCTGCTCCCAGGAGGACCAGTTCCACCACAGAACGCACCAGATGGCCTCCTTTTTTAGAGAGCGCAATTTCCCTTCCCATGTGGTTAAAGATGCCCTCCAACGCATCTTGTCCACATCCCACATGTCCACCCTCAGACCCCACCCCTCCAACCGTAACAAGGACAGAACCTTCTCTGGTGCTCACCTTCCACCCTACCAACCTTCACAAAAACCAAGTCATCCGCCAACATTTCCGCCACTTCCAAACGGACCCCACACTACCAGGGATATATTTCCCTCCCACCCCTTTCCACCTTCTGCAAAGACCATTCCCTCCGTGACTACCTGGTCAGGTCCACGCCCCCCAACAACCCACCCTCCCATCCTGGCATCTTCCCCTGCCACTGCAAAACCTGCACCCACACCTCCTCCCTCACCTCCATCCAAGGCCCTAAAGGAGCCTTCCACATCCATCAAAGTTTTACCTGCACATCCACTAATATCATTTATTGTGTCCGTTGCTCCCGATGCGGTCTCCTCTACATTGGGGAGACTGAACGCCTCCTAGCAGAGCGCTTTAGGGAACATCTCTGGGACACCCGCACCAATAAACCACACCGCCCTATGACCCAACATTTCAGCTCCCCCTCCCACTCTGCTGAGGACATAGAGGTCCTGGGCCTCCTTCACCGTCGCTCCCTCACCTCCCAACGCCTGGAGGAAGAACGCCTCATCTTCATCCTCGGAACACTTCAACCCCAAGGCATCAATGTGGATTTTATCAGTTTCCTCATTTCCCCTTCCCCCATCTTAACCCAGTTCCAAACTTCTGGCTCAGCAACATCCCCATGACCTGTCCTACCTGCCTATCTTCTTTTCCACCTAACCACTCCACCCTTCTCTCTGACCTATCACCTTCATCCCACCCCCATCCACCCATTGTACTCTTTGCTACCTTTCCCCACCCTCCTCCCTGACCTATCACCTTTATCCTCACCACCACTCACCTATTGTACTCTATGCTACTTTCTCCCCACCCCCACCCTCCTCTCATTTTTCTCTCCACCCTTCAGGCACTCTGCCTGTATTCCTAATGAAGGGCTTTTGCCCCAAACATTGATTTTCTTGCTCCTCGGATGCTGCTTGAACTGCTGTGCTTTTCCAGAACCACTCTACTCCAGAATGTGTAAATAAAGGGTGACTTGGTGAAAGGATATCAGCTTTCATGGAATTATTTCAACTACCCATTTTGTTTGAATCAACAATACCTGCATGGTCATCAGCCATTTCATTTGTTTCTCTACTTTCTCAAATGAAATGAGAAAGACTCTACATCCTTCTTAGAAATATTCCACAATTGAGAAGTTTGATGTAGCAACATTTCAACAGTTATATTTCCAGTAATGTGGCTCATTGTACATAATGATCATAAATGCTTAACATTTTTGGAAAAATTTAAAGATAAAATACCAGACTATCTACATGGAATTTGTTGTTACAGCCATTTAATTTAAACATTATATATGTGGAAGGATGAGAGAATGTAATTGCTGACATATTGTCATGATTTTAAGGAAGGGAGATGCAGGTGTTTGGTGGTGGAAGAAACTGGTCTAAATGGACTGAACGTTTGCATGTTCAGAGACAATGTAAAGTATCATATTGTAGTTCTGTGGAAGCCTGACTCCATCTATTCATGCTGCTTCTATTGTTCCAACATTTTAGAAAACCTTAATCCTCACAAGCTATATACTTTATTAGCTTGAAAAAGACAGTTTTCCACCTATTGGCTCAAAACCTCTTTTCCAAACAAGGGCAAAATACACAAATTTTATTGTCACAGCTTTCTAATCAACCTGTTATTACACATCTTTGGAGCAGGTGGGTCTTGAATCCAAGCCTCTCTGTCCAGGTGTAGGGACATGATGGCCCTCTAAATAAATATTAAATAAAATACTTAAATGCGGAAAAAAACTGTCTGAATAATGGTGACCTTGGAACTATTTGACAGTTTTTTAAAAAATCTATTTTACTTTGTACTTCAAAGAAGGAAATCTGCTATCATTGCCTGCCTGGGCTACATGTGACTCCAGATCCATAATGATATGGTTGACTTTTAACTGGATTCTGAAACAGCTTCCATGCCACTCAGTCATCAAGAAGACAGTTTACTGTCAGCTTCTCAAGGGCATTTGAGAGGGACAACAAATACTGTTCTTGTCAGGGATCACCACATTTCCATGAATAGTATTATAGAATGGTGCAGCACAGAAACAGACCCTTCGGTCCAACCAGTCCATGCCTGAACATAATCCCAAACTAAACTAGTCCCACCTCCCTATTCCTAACTCAAGTCCCTTCAAACCTTTCCTATTTATGTACTTATCAAATGCCTTTTAAATGTTACAATTTTACCCATATCATCTACATCCTCAGGAATTCATTACACACACAAACCACCCTCTGTGCAAAATGATTTGCCCCACGTCTTTTTTAAATCTCTCTCTTCTAACCTTAAAAATGTGCTCCCTTGTCTTGAAATTCCCCATCCAAGGGAAAATACAACTATAATCGACTCTATCTATACCCCACGTTATATTATATACTTATGTAAGGTCACCTCTCAACTTCTTATGCTCCTGTGAAAAATGTCCCAGCCTATTCATACTTTTTTTTAATAAGTTTATAATTTTAGAAAGATACACTATAGATGCAATTTCACACAAATCCCGAACTGCTCTTTTAATGAATTTTTTATTTTCTTGCAAAGGTGGAATAGGTGTGTAATGGTGGAATTCAATAGCTAATTTGACAAGGAATTGGATAATACTTGGAAGAGAAATTTGCAGAGCTGTGGGGAACAGCTTAATGAGAATCATTTGGATAGTCCTTCAAAGGGATTGCAATAGCAGGATGAGTTGAATAGCCTCCTGTATTGTATAATTTAATGCTATTGGATACCCGAAGCTGTGCAATTTTTAAAGGAATTGACCAAGATCATACCTTTCAATTCCTACTGCCAAAGTTTTTGACTGCCCTTTTTACTATAATCAGGATAGTGCATTTTTTTTCCAATAGCCATTATATTACAGCACACTTTGTTTTAACCAGTCCCTTATGAACCAGGACTCTCAATAAACCGCCAGAAATTGCATGTCTCAAATATAGGAAGTTTACTGTCTTATCACAATCTCTGAGTAGACAGTTGAAGGTATAAGTGAGAAGATTCTCTGCCGATAAGTTTTATTTAATACAAAATTGCATTAGTATTTAAATGATTTATGCTGCAAATCAAGTATATATATGTATACTCCCTGCATTATGTTTCTATAATTTAGTGTGTTTTTACATTGATTAAGTGGACATCTTGATCAACCGTAATATTTAATCAACAAGCACACTCCTGGTCCCATAAATGCCAGTTAATAAAAGGTTTGCTGTAATTAGTTTTTCATCCTGTCTAACTCAGTCCCACTGTAAGATAATTATCATATAATCAAAAATTAACTGGTGCAGTACTGTGGAGGTACTATTTTCAAAGGAGGCATCATATAAGGGTCTCATCTATCTGAAATGTCGATTCTCCTGTTTCTCGGATGCTGCCTGACCTGCTGTACTTTTCCAGCATCACACTCTCAACTCTGATTTCCAATGATTTTTTTAAAAAAAGCAAAGTTCCACTGCTCTTCTTTCATTGAACTCTAATAAATACAAAGATTTAGAATTCTTCCAATTCAAGTCTGCAAAATTTATTACACATGATGCCACCATAACACTAAGTATTTTGGGACATCCTGAGATTACAATATGCTCAGGAGTGACTGGTGTAGTGGTAATATCATTACTACTCCAGAAACCGTTTTAATGCACTGGAAACATAACTTTAAATTTCACTCAATTCATTTCATGAATACATAGGGAATTTAAAGCTAGTTTTAATAATAGTTATCATGTCAACTATCATTGTTTGAAAAAGAAACTTCATATTCTTTAGGGAAGGAAATTTGGTACCCTAACCTAGTCACCCAGATTGACTACACAGGTCCTCTGGGATAGGCAACAAATGCAAGCCTCAGCCCTGATACCCACATCCCATGAAGGAATAAAATAATTTAAAAGTATTCTATTGTTTTACCAAATAATCTTAGTTCCTCCTTTTCATTCAACCTCACATTTGTCAACAAACTTGCCAGTTTTCTTAAATACCCATGTTTATTCAGTGGTCCTCTTTTTTATTTGGCTCTACTTTCTTCTTTGGTTTCAGTATCTTAGGAATCACTGCTTGGGATCCAACTGTTTCTTAGATAGCCCTCATTCAGAAACTAATCTTCAACTGTAAATTTCCAGGCATCAATAAGACAGTTAATTTTTAAATCAACATATTTGCCGATCATTAAAGCACACCTTTGGGCCCAAAGGAAGGGCCACTACAAAACAAAACCCCTAATCCTGTATGTTCTCAAAATTTCTGAATGTCGTGGTTTGAACACGCAACCTTGTGACACTTTTCAAGCACACTATTATTGCACCACGAACCCACGTTTAAATTGTGAATCTGCTTGCACGTTTCCATGAACATCACATCTTGGAGTATGGTTTGAGCCTGACCTTTCAATCCAGAGGCAGAGACATCACCACTACATCCACAGAATTAACTACAGCAACTGAGGGAACAAATCCAAACCCTTGACCCCAAAACAACCTAAGGCAATTCATATTGCTAATTGATAAAAGTGCACGTTTGTTTAATACTGCAGAGGAGCGAATACAAATACTGTTTTGCAAGGCTGACAGACTTTAACTCTAAAACAACAACTTTACGTCTGTAGACATCAACCAGCTTCAGGTCAGGAACGAAAGTTGCGCGCGCAGCAAGCGTTCCGATGCTACGTCACTGGGTAGGCGGAGCGGTCTTTCCATGTGCACCGGCCATTCCACTCCGGCTTCCTGCTTTAATCCTAATCCCCGGTGAATAGTTCCTACGGCTGCACTCACGTTGATTCTTACCTTGAGAGCTAGATTGGTTTGAATGAATTCGCTGTTTAGTATATCGAATGAAAATTTAGATGTTCCGCAGTTTAGCTTCTTAATTTCATTTGTTGTTGTTGCGAAGTTGTTATGAGTAGCCCAAACCCTAACCCTGAGAGGTTAGACCCAGGAGGTAAGAGCCAGACCCCAGCCATTGTAAAGGAAGATTGTGTCTACACCAGCTGTTATTGGTAAGCAGGCCTGTCAAATGTCACTGGGCAAAAATAGTTTCACTTATTCAATGTGGGTGTAGATCCCAAAAATTGTGCTGCATTTTCTTTGAAATTAAACATAAGTTATGTTATCAGTGTATTTTTTTTAAGAGCAAAATTTGTTGTGATCTGAGGTCCACTGCCTGAGAGGGCAGAGGAAACCGATGTGACTCTCAATAAGGCATTGGACAAACATTTGAAAGGAAAAATTTCAACGCTATGATAGAAGGAGGAAGTGGGATCGATCAGGTAGTTTTTTTTACAAAATTGCCGGCCGAGCTGAATGGTTTCCTGCCTTTTAAATTCCTGAAATGTTACCTCCAACTAATCACCCAGAAGTGGGTGCTGCAGATGCTGGAGGTTAGAGTCAAGATTCCAGTGTTGCTGGAAAAGCACAGCCGGCCAAGCAGCATCTGAGGAGCAGGAAAATCGACGTTTCGAGCAAAAGCAAATACGTTGATTTTCCTGCTCCTCGGATGCTGCCTGACCGGCTGTGCTTTTTCAGCACCACACTAATCTTGACCTCCAACCAATCCCTTGACAGCTTTTGATTTATTTCTCCTTTTTGCGGGGAGGTCAGCTGTTTGGACCCTATGTTCTGGTATCTCCCCTAAAACCGATATGCTTCTCTCCCTCTTTGATCATGTCTTCAGTGACATGTTCGATTTTTTTACTGGGTGGTCAATTTCAAATTTTATTTGATCATCATACCTTAAATTATTTATTCTGTGAAGGTAATATGTAACTACATTTTGTTGTTGTAAATTTTAAGGCCATACGACATAGGAGCAGAAATTAGGCCAGTCAGCCCATCAAGTCTGCTCCACCATTCAATCATGGCTAATAAGTTTCTTATACTATTCTCCCGCTTTCTCCCCATAACCTTTGATCCCCTTCGTACTGAAGACCCTATCCATCTCAGTCTTAAATGTACTCAATGACCTGATCTCCACAGCCTTCTGTGACAATGAATTCCATAGATTCGCCACTGTCTGGCTGAAGTAGTTTCTCCTTATCTCCATTCTAAAAGGTCTTTTACTCTAAGGCTCTGCCCTCAGGTCCTAGTCTCTCCTACCAATGGAAACATCTTGTAACATCTATTCTGTCCAGGCCTTTCAGTATTCTGTATGTTTCAATTAGATACCCACTCCTTCTTCTAAACTCCAAATATAAACTCAGAGTCCTCAAACATTTCTTGTATGTTAAGCTTTTCATTTCTGGGACCATTCTCATGAACTTCCTCTGACGTGCTCCCGGGCCAGTACATTCTCTCAGAGATATGTGGCTGAAAACGGCGCACAATACTCCAAATGTGGTCTGATCAGAACCTTGTAGAGATTCAGAAGTACATCCCTGCTTTTATATTCAAGTTGTTTCAAAATAAATGCCATCCTTGCATCTGACCTCCTAACTACTGACTCAACGTGCAGGTTTACATTGAGAGAATCCTGGACTAGAACCTCCAAGTCTCTTTGCACTTCAGACTTCTGAATTTTTCATTATTTAGCAAATAGTTCACACCTCTGTTCTTCCTATCAAAGTCCATGACTTCAGCTTTCCTACGTTGTACTTCATCTGCCACTTCTTTGCCCACTCTCCTAATCTATCCAAATCTTTTTGCAGTCTCCCTGCCTACTCAATGTTACCTGTCCCTCTACCTATCTTTTGTATTGTCTGCAAACTTAGCCAAAAAGTCCTCATTTCCTTCATCTAGATCATTAATGTATAAAGTGAAAAGATGTGGTCCCAACACTGAGCCTTGTGTAACATCACTTGTTACTAGCTGCCATTCTGAGAAGGACCTTTTTATTCCCACTTTGCTTTCTGCCAGACAGACAGCCAAGCTTCTATCTCTGTATTTGTCTGCACCTGCCTTCCCTGATAGGGTTTCTTTCCAACCAAGCATTGAGGATTTTCACATGATTTTGTTCTTGCTGCTATGGCAGTTTAGGTCCTCGTGTTCAAATGTTTAGAGCTGAAATTAGGAATATGCAATACAATTGGATAAGTGTACTTTTTCTTTTGAAGGATTATTTATAATTTACTTTTAGGACTAAAAAGTTGTTTACAGTCAATCTGGCCTTCAACACCACTAAAGTGTAATCAGCACTGAGCAAGCTATATTTGTTATTTTGTTAGTAGTTAAATTATGATTGAAAATATTTTAGCATTATTCTAGTAGATTGTAAATTCCATTTTGTAGTTTACTTGTATTTATTTTCTTTAGAGTCTCCTTTCCCAGGCAGCATGTTTCATTTTCATGTGGAAAAGACAGGTCCACACTCACCTCTGATGTGACCCTTGGGTTCAGAGTAGGCTGCTAGCATCTTCTACCTTCATACAATGATCAGAAAAATGAGGCACCAAAACAGCACCAGTACTTCCACAGTCTGAGCCCAGCCATGAGAACAGCTTTCAAAAAACAAAGAGAAAGCAAAACCTACTTTGTACTTATGATTTGAAGAATATTACAGAACTGAAGGAGGCTGTACAGCTTGTCATTGTCTGTGCTTGCTCTTTCAAAAAGTATTCTGCTTGGTGCTACAGCCTAGTTTTGTTTTTTGTCTGTAACCCTGTAAATTCCTCATCCTTGCGTACCTGGCCAAATCCTATTAAAATTATTTTTGAACACAGCTTCTACTACCTTTTCTGTGGTTGAGTATTACAGATTCTGACAGCTCTCAGAGTAGAAATATTTCCCTTCATGCCTCCCCCGCCTCATTAACCAATAAGTTTAAATCTATAAACTCTGGCTAATGAATCATTTCTCAGAAGCAATTACATTTTTTATTGATCCTCTCAAAACCTCATCATCTTAGATTCCACTTTTAAGTTGTTCATGGGGACAGCTGGCTAAGCCAGTATTTGTTGTCTATCCTTAATTTCCTGTTAAGAATGTGAAGGTGTGCCATGTTCTTGAACCGCTGCATCGCTTGTTTTGTGGGTACACCCGTAGAACTGAAGTTCCAGTATTTTCATTCGGCAACATTGAAGAAACAGTGCTATAGTTTCATGTCAGGAAGGTAAGTGACTTGGATTAGCACTTGCAGGTGGTAGTATTCCCAAGCATCTGTTGCCTTTATCCTTCCAGGTGGGAGAGGTTGGAAGGTGCTGTCAAAAGAGCGTGGTGATTTGTTGCAGTGCATTTGTAGGTGGTACACACTGCTACTGTGCATCAGGGGTGAAGAGAAGTAACTTTAAATGTAATGGATGTGATACTAATCAAGTGGGCTGCTTTGTTATGAGTGGTGTCAAGCATTGATTGGAGCTGCACCAAGCCAAGTAAATGGTGAGTGTTTCCTGATGTGCCATGTAGACGGTGGACAGGCTTTGAGCAGCTTGAAAGTGAGTAACTTGCTGCAAAATTTCCTGTGCCTTATCTGCAGTATTACATTTGATGTTGTCATCTCTTAATCTTCTCTGTTCTGGAGAGACAGTCCTGACTTTTCCAACCCCACCTCACATCATACATAAGTCTTTCCTGATTGGTGCCCAGAATATTTCAAATTGTAGCATTTGATTTAGAATAAAATATTTTTGCAACGAATGTTAACATTTATATTAAAATACTTCCTTAGTGAAGAAAATATATGGAAACTTTGTGAATACATAAAGAACAGAAGACAACATCCTCTGGAAGAATGGTATACTGTTTTCATATCAAACGACCAAAAGATGGTAAGTGCAGTCCGCAAATGAGTGTACATTTTCTCAGTCCAAGGTGCAAGAGTTTCACCAAATTCCTCTTTTGCCTGTATCATAGAAACACAGAACTGTTGCAGCACCAAAGGACATCTTTTAGCCCAACATGTCTGCGCTCGCTGTCTGGTTAAACAGTACATTTCATGCTGCTCACCTACCTTCACCTTGTACTTGCACACTCTTCCTTTTCAGATAATAATCCGATTTCCTCTTGAGAGGCTCACTTGATCCGGCTTCCACCAAGCTGTTAGGCAGCACATTCCAGATTTTAACCACTCGATCTGTAACAGCATTTCTCCTCATGTTTGAATTGTTGCTTTTCTTAATTATTTTAAATCTGTGTCCTGTTGTTCTCACTCCTTCCACCAGTGGGAACAGTGTTATTTACCCCAATTTTCCCTGCATTAGCTCAATTATCAGCCGGAGTTAATCAAATTGCATGCATAAGAATAAATCATTCACAAAAAAGCAGTGCTCTCCTTCCAGATTTTGTGCTTCGGTCAATGCTGTAGAACTTGAACACGCACCATCCTGACTGCCAAATAAAAATGCTGTCCACTTTAATCAAGGTTGATACCTAACTGGGTGCTTCAAAAAACTGAATAATTGAAATCATAATCAGAACAAATATTGTAAGCTGAACATTTTGTTAAAATAGCAATAATTCTTGAGGTAAATTCATTTTTGTTATCTTGTAAAATTAACAAGCACAATGAGAAAAATCTGCACCTATCCAACAGAGTATTGTATGGTAAAATTTGAAATCCTCCACTTGGGTGAGAAAAGTAGATTCATGTTTTAAAGTTGAAGTAGACATTTATAGATTAGGGAAACTTTGTGGTGAGGAGTACATGGAAAGAAGTCTGTAAACAAATTGCAAAAAGTTAACATGCAATTACAGCAAGCTAGCAGGAAAACAAATTGAATGTTTGCCTTTATAGCATGCAGGTTAGAGTAGAAGGGTAGAGAAGTCTTGCTGTAATTATGTAGTACTTCGTAAGATCACACTTGGTGCGCTATGTATTGTTTGGTTTCTATACTGAAAGAAGAATATATTTGCCCCAGAGTTGGTATGGAGAAGCTGAACAGATTCACTCCTGGAATGAAGAGTCTATTCTTTGAGGAAACATTGAATAGAATGGGCCTGTATTATCTGGAGTTTTGAAGACTGAGAGGTTATCTCATGGAAATGCATAAAATTCTGAGAGTTTAGCACAGTGGGTGCAGAAAAGCTGTTTTCTCATAGCTGTAGAATCAAGAATGAAGAGAAACCTCAGGATATAGAGTTGGCCATTTCAATCTGAGATAAGGAGGCATTTTCTTATCCAAAGGGCTGTGAATCTTTGAAACTTTCTACTTTAGAGATGTGGAAATTATCAGTCAGTGAGTATAGAGAGTTGGAGAAAGATAGATTTTTAAAGAGGTTTGGGACCACTGCAGGAAGGTACAGTTGAAGTAGAACGTTGATTATGATCATAATCTGATTATGGTGATGGTGAAGCACGTTCAAAGAACCAAATGGTCTTTTCCTGCCCGTATTTCTTGTAAAGTTTTCCATCACAATGGGACAGAACAGCTATGAATTGGTTTCTACTCAGCAGCAAGGACAATTGGGACCAGTGTTTGATATAGACTCTATATGTGATTTGTGTGATTTGGTGTCGATTTTGTTTTTGTTTTAAAATGATCCCATGAAGTGCTTTGAGGCATTTTGTTACAGTAAATCGACTACACGAACACAAGTTGCTGCTATTCATCCTGAGTCTTTTTTTTACATACAATAAAATACAAGAACAAGGAAGTTATGCAAAAGTCTACAAATGATTAGTTAGGTCCCAGCTGGAGTGTTTGTCTGCCTGATTCTGAAACCCACCTTCAGGAAGGATGGAAAGATATTAGAGTTTATTGGATTTCTGTCACAGGATAAGAGCTTCACTGACATAGAGTGACTAGAGAAACACCATTGTTCTCCTTAGAGCAGAAAAAGCTCAGTGAAAGTGAACAGAAGGGTTAATAAATAGGAAGAGTTTTGGTAACATAAATGAGGAGAAATGTTTCACTGGCAGGAGGGTAAATAACAAGAGAAAAGTTTAATATAATTGACAATTTTTGCAGCAAGTTGTTGTGATCTGGAATGCACTGCATGAAAATTAGACTATCTACAGTATGGAAACAGGCCATTCAGCCCAACAAGTCCAAACCAACCCTCCGAAAGTAACCCACCCAGACCCATTTCCTTCTGACTGATGCACCTTTCACTATGGACAATTTATCATGGCCAATTCAACTGACCTGCACATCTTTGGATTGTGGGAGGAAACCCACACAGACACTGGGAGAATATGCAAATTCCACACACCTGAGGCAGGAATTGAACCCAGGTTCCTGGTTCTGTGAGGCAGCAGTGCTAACCACTGAGCCACCATGCTGCAGATGTAAAAAGTAGATTCAGTGAAAATTTTCAAAAGGTAATTGGCTAAAATCTTGAATGGTAAATATTTGCAGGGCTATGGAGGAAAGGCAGTGGGTGTGAGACGAATTGAATTGCTGTTTCAAGAGATTGCACAGACACATTGATCTGAACAGCCACCTGTGCTCTTAGATCTACAAACTTGTACATGACACATTCAGTGAACTCTCTGCGTATTCGGCACATTAAAAGGATCAAGTGCCCAAAATAACCAACTTCATTTAAATACAAAACACTTCATTGTTAAACTTCATTGTTTGGAAATGGACAACGAGTCTGAGATAAGCGTTCTCTGAAAGATGTAATCTCACGTTACACTGCAGTTCCCCACTAAACCAGCAGAGGGAACCCCATTTTAACTCCCCTCTCAATCAGATTAATGAAAATATACAAGCAGGAAAGGAGGAGCTCTTGTGCAGTGGGTAGTGTCGCTGTCTTTGACTTAAAACTTCTGAGCACCCATCCATCCACAGGGCCTGGTGGCCAAGAAATGCACATTTATAATCTGAGTACCAACCTGCAATTCCTTCTAACACTGGATTGTATTATGTACCCCCTAATAGTCAGAGGGAAATTGAGAAACAAATTTGTAAGGGGATCTCAGTTATCTGTAAGAATAATAGGGTAGTTATGGTAGGGGATTTTAATTTTCCAAACATAGACTGGGGCTGCCATTGTGTTAAGGGTTTAGATGGAGAGGAATTTGTTAAGTGTGTAAAAGAAAATTTTCTGATTCAATATGTGGATGTACCGACGAGAGAAGGTGCAAATCTTTACCTACCCTTGGAAAATGAAGCAGGGCAGGTGACTGAGGTGTCAGTGGGGGAGCACTTTGGGGACAGCGACCATCAGTTTTAAAATAGTGATGGAAAAGGATAGACCAGATCTAAAAGTTGAAGTTCTAAATTGAAGGAAGGCTAATTTTGACGGTATGAGGCAAGAACTTTCAAAATCTGATTGGGGGCAGATGTTCACAGGTAAAGAGATGGCTGGAAAATGGGAAGCCTTCAGAAATTAGATAACAAGAGTCCAGAGACAGTATATTCCTGTCAGGGTGAAAGGAAAGGCTGGTAGGTATAGGGAATGCTGGATGACTAAAGAAATTGAGGGTTTAGTTAAGAAAAAGAAGTAAGCTTATGTCAGGTATAGACAGGACAGATCGAGTGAATCCTTAGAAGAGTACAAAGGCAGTAGAAGTACACTTAAGAGGGAAATCGGGAGGGCAAAAAGAGGACATGAGATAGCTTTGGCAAATAGGGTTAAGGAGAATTCAAAGGGTTTTTACAAATACATTAAGGACAAAAGGGTAACTAGGGAAAGAATGGGCCCCCTCGAAAATCAGCACCGTGGCCTTTGTGTGGAGCCACAGGAGATGGGGGAGATACTTAACGAGTATTTTGCATCATTGTTTCCTTGGAAAAGGAAATGGAAGATATAGAATGTAGGGAAGTAGATGGTGACATCTTAAAAAATGTCCATAGTACAGAAGAGGAAGTGCTGGATATCTTGAAACACATAAAACTGGATAAATCCCCAGGACCTGATCAGGTGTACCCTAGAACTCTGTGGAAAGCTAGGGAAGTGATTGTTGGGCTCCTTGCTGAGATATTTGTATCATCGATAGTCGCAGGTGTGGTGCCGGAAGACTGGAGATTGGCTAATGTCATACCACTTTTTAAGAAAGGTGGTAAGGACAAGCCAGGGAACTATAAACCAATGAGCCTGACATTGATGGTGGGTAAGTTGTTGGAGGGAATGCTTAGGGACAGGATGTACATGTATTTGGAAAGGCAAGGGCTGATTAGGGATATCAGCATAACTTTGTGCGTGGGAAATCATGTCTCACAAACTTGACTGAGTTTTTTGAAGAAGTAACAAAGGGAATTGGTGAGGGCAGAGCGGTAGATGTGATCTATATGGACTTCAGTAAGGCATTTGACAAGGTTCCCCATGGGAGCAAAGTTAGATCTCATGGAATACAGAGATAACTTTCCTTTTGGATATAGACCTGGCTCAAAGGTAGAAGACAGAGGGTTGTTTTTCAGACTGGAGGCCTGACCAGTGGAGTGCCACAAGGATCAGTTCTGGGTCCACTACTTTACATCATTTATATAAATGATTTGGATGTGAGCATAAGAGGTATAGTTAGTAAGTTTGCAGATGACACCAAAATTGGAGGTGTAGTGGGCAGCGAAGAAGGTTACCTCAGATTACAACAGGATCTTGACCAGATGGGCCAATGGGCTGAGAATTGGCAGATGGAGTTTAATTTAGTTAAATGCGAGGTGCTGCATTTTGGGAAAGCAAATCTTAGCTGGACTTATACACAATGGTAAGGTCCTAGGGTGTGTTGCTGAACAAAGAGACCTTGGAGTGCAGGTTCATATCTCCTTGAAAGTGGAGTCGCAGAAGGCGTTTGGTATGCTTTCCTTTATTGATCAGAATATTGAGTACTGGAGTTGGGAGGTCATGTTGTGGCTGTACAAATCATTGGTTAGGCCACTTTTGAAATATTGCAACCAATTCTGGTCTCCTTCCTATTGGAAGGATGTTGTGAAACTTGAAAGGGTTCAGAAAAGATTTACAAAGATGTTGCCAGGGTTGGAGGATTTGAGCTATAGGGAGAGGCTGAATAGGTTGGAGCTGTTCTCCCTGGAGCGTCAGAGGCTGAGGGGTGACCTTATGGAGGTTTATAAAATCATGAGGAGCATGGATAGGATAAATAGACAAGTCTTTTCCCTGGGTGTGGAGTCCAGAACTAGAGTGCATAGATTTAGGGTGAGAGGGGAAAGATATAAAAAAGACCTAAAGGGCAATCTTTTCACACAGAAGGTAGCACTTGTATGTAATGAGCTGCCAGAGGAAGTGGTGGAGGCTAATACAATTGCATCTTGATGGGAAGGGTTTGGAGGGATATGGGCCAGGTACTGGCAGATGGGACAAGATTGGGTTGGGATATCTGGTCAGCATGGACGATTTGGACCAAGGGTCTGTTTCCATGCTGTACATCTTTATGATGATGACTCTATGACATGCCAGTAGCAGGCAGTAAAAGTGGGAGAGATTCATAATCAACCATGAAATAAGATTATTGGAGCATCTTCCAGGATGGTGCTGGACCATGACAACATTTTGCAAGCTGTCTCCAGCAGGTCTTACTCTTACACATCTTTTATTACCCTAAACCTTTTGTATGGTTTGATCTGCCTGTACTGCATGCAAACCAAAATATTTCACTGTACCTGCGTACATGAGACAATAATCAATCAAATCAAAAATTGCATGTGTTGCAGACGCTTGAATGAGTTTCTTCTGTTCATTCTTTCATGGAAAGTGGGGGTTTTCTGATAAGGCCAGCATTTGTTGCCCTTTTTCTGATTGCACTTGAACTGAATTTAGAGGACTGTTAAAATTTAGCAACTACATTGCTGTGATCTGGAGTCACATGTGGACCAGAAAGATGGCAGATTTCCTTTCCTAAAGAACATCAGTGAACCAGATGGGTTTTTAAAAATGAGAATTGACGCTATTCCTCATGCTCATTGTTACAACATTAGCTTTATTTTCCAGAGTTTATTTATTGATAGTAAATTCTACCAGCTGCCATGATGCGATTCGAAAGACATTAACTAGTTCAGTGACGTTACCACCATGCAACCATTATCCAAAATGATCTAATCAACATATTAGTGGCATGATAGCGTGGTTACATAATTATCATGTCAAATCAAAGAATTGGATAATTGTTTTTGTCCAACTTACAATTTGCTCTGTTTATTTCATTACTCCAAAGGTGCCCATCTGGAGTCAAAAGTCTGGCAGTGGAGATCAGCCTGTAATCTGGGTAAGTGATTCTTTTGTAAATCAATATTTATAGCTACACTTTCAATGACATAAGAATTTTTCAGTCCTTTACTTTTAAAGTGTATTGGTCTTTTTCTGGCTTGTTCTATTACAGGAGTAGGCCATTAAGCCCATTGTACATGTGCTGGCCCATTGAAAGACCTAGCCCCACACCCCAGCTCATTCCCCATTAACCTTGTAAATTAATTATTTTCAGGTAAATTTCCAAATGCTTTTTCAAAGTTTCAATGGAATCTGATTCCACCGAAGTTTAATCTTAATATCACATCTTAATATTCCTCTGAGTGAAGACATTTTCCTCATTTTCCTCTTTTGCCAATTAATTTAAATCTTGCCACTGATCCACTTGCCAGAGAAAATAGCTTCTCCCAACAGTCCTCACAATTGTTATACCTTCCTTTAATCTTCTCTAAGAAAAATATCTTAGCTCCTCCAAACTGTGCGAATAACTTTGCATAACTTACATTCTTAAGCTCTGTTCTTGACTGTACAAGTGAATTTAAAAATGTGGTTAATTATTAAAACTTTTTTGTAAAAGCTCTTTTCACTGATCACTCAATAGAAAGATGTACAAGAATCTGACTACTCCTTGGCCAAAAAATACCATACTGAAAGGTGAGGTTTTCTTTTCGGTATAAATTTATACAGCAGCAGTGACAGTGGTTTGTGTACGTACAGTGTCTTTAATGCAGGAAAAATGCCTCACAAAGCACTGCCAAGCTGAAGCAAGAGATATTGGAAGAGGTGATTTAAAGCTTGTTCAAAGAAATGAGAAAAGAGAACAAGATAGAGAAGTTTAGGAAAGGAATTGCTGAGATAAAGTCTGAGGCAGTTTAAATAAGGCCAACAATGGAAGCTCAGGAGGAGTACTGGATTTACAGAAACCATTGTTAGAGGTTTGTAATGTTCCAGGAGGATTATGGAACTGGGGAAAGTTCCAGATGTAGGGAGGTATTGCTATTAAAAGGTTGAAACAGACTTGTGGGACTTTTAAGTTTAAGGCTTGTGGTTTTAGGAGCAGTTGTACGTCAATACAGAGTGTTAAGTGAGAGGTAGTTGGTGTGGAATAGATTGTTGATAGCATTAGATGTGCTGAACTGTTTGGAGGATGTGAGAGGAAGTCAAGTTAATTGGGATAGTTGACAAAGGAATGAATGAAGGTTTTGGCAGCAGGTAGGCTAAAGCAAGGGAGGAGATGGGCAATGTTACAGCAGTGGAAATGGACAGGTTTTGGTTCGAGCTAGAACAGTGATTATGGAACTACAAACCTGCGTATACAGAAAACCAACAAACCCTGACCAAATACTTAACTACACCAGCAACCATCCCAACACACACAAACGAAGCTGTATCAGAACACTATTCCAACGAGCCACCACACACTGCAGCATAGACAAACTTCGGAAAACAGAGGATTCAAGAAGAACGGATACTCAAAAAATACAATCCGCAGATTCCTCAAGAAAAAACTATGACAAGCAGACCAAAGACAGCCAGAAACCCTAACCACCTTACCATACATCAAAGAAGTTTCAGAAATGACAGCCAGACTACTAAGACCCCTCGGAATCCTAGTAGCACACAAACCCACCAACGCTCTCAAACAAAAACTAACAAACTTAAAAGACCCAGTGCAACCCATGGAGAAAACCAACGTTGTCTACAAAATCCCATGCAAGGACTGCCACAAATACCACGTAGGACAAACAGGAAGAAAGTTAGCCACCAGGATACACGAACACCAGCTAGCCACAAAAAGACACGAACCTCTCTCCCTCGTAGCCCTACACATGGCTGAAAAAAAACACCAATTTGACTGGGACAACACATCTATCCTGGGACATGCTAAGCAAAGACATGCCAGAGAATTCCTAGAGGCCTGGCACTCCAACCACAACGCCATAAACAAACACATAGACCTAGAAACCATTTATCAACCCCTCCGAAAACGAACAGGAAATGACATCACCATAAACCCCAGGAACCCCATCCAGGACAAACATATAAATAGAAAGCAGGAGACCAACAGCTTCACTTCACTTGGAGGTCGCCACTGATGATGTTACCTAGCCAGGTAATGAAACGTCTGGATATCAAACCTACAGCTCAGCGAGCAAACCTACACCCGAAGGTGATTATGGAATGGGTTGAAATTGGTGGAGAGCTACAGTTTGTGATGGGCTCCAAAGGCGAGCTTTTCGTTTTCCCAGTGTTTAAATTGACTAAATTGCTGTGCACCCAAGACTGGATGACAGAAAATACAGGTTAATGAATGGGTTAAGACAAGTGGTGGAAGGATAAAGCTGAGCCAAAATGCATGTAATGTAGGAACATCAACAGGTAATTTGTGCACAGCAAGCTCCAACAAACATCAATGTGATAATGACCAGACAACGTGAGTTACTGAAGAATAAGACTTGGAGCAGAAGGATTTGACCCATTGTCTGCTCAGTCATTCAGTGAGACCATGGCTAATCTGATAGTCCTGAATTCCACTTTACTGGTTTTACTCAATCTCTTGGTTCCCCTAATGATTAAAAAATCTGTCTCTCTCAACCTTGAATATATTTAATGACCCATCCTCATCAGCTCTCTGCAGTAAAGACTCTTCACAGAAGAAATTGCTCGTCGTCTGTGCTTTAAATGGGCAGCCCTTTACCCTTTACTTGCACTTGGTGCTGTATTCTGGTCCTAGCCTTTTTCACATGGGAGAACAACCTCTCCAAATCGACCTTATAAAATTCTCTTAAACATTTTATTTATTTCAATACAGGGAGAACGCTACTATCCTTCAAAATACATTATTGGAGCTGCTGCTTTTCAGCTAAGGCAGAACTGAGGGCATTTTGCCCTCTCAAGTAGACTCAACAAATCCTTTTGCACAATGTTACCGAGGAACAGAAAGTATATGAGGAAGGTAACAAGAATAGATTCCTCGGTGAAGGGAGTTCTGAGATATTTAAATTGGTAAATACCACTTAAATTCAAAGAAATGGCGCCAGAGTAGATGTTGCTCCAGCTATTACAATATTAAATACCATAAGATCGAGGAGCAGATGTCGACCATTCATCCCGTCAAGTCTGTTCTGCCATTCAATGAAATTATGACTGATCTGATAACCCTCGGAGCTACTTTCCTGCTTTTTCCTCAACCCTTGATTCTCTTACTGAAAGGAAATCTGTCTGTCTATTTCAGTCTTGCATAGTGCTAATGATCCAGCCTCTGCAGTAAAGAATTCTACAGATTCACTATCCTCTAAGAGAAGAAATTCCTTCTTATCTCTGTCTTATCTAGACAATGTATTACTTTGAGATTATGCCCTCTGATCCTAGACTCTTCAACCAAGAGGAAACAATCTCTCCACATGTACAATGTGAAGCCCCCTAAGAATTTTATATCTTTGAATAAAATCACCTCTCATTCTTCTCAACACTAATGAGTATAAGCATAATCTATTCAACCTGTCCTCATAAAATCCCTTCATACCTGGGATCAACCTAGTGAATCTCTCTGGAATGTCTCCACTGTCAGTATATCTTTACTTAGATAATGTCAATGCAGGATTGTAAAGAGAAGGGTTGTTGATAATACAGATGGTTAGGTAAGAGTGGAACCAAGTGAGGTCTGTGCCACTCAGCTGTCCCACATTGAAGACACCGAGAAGCTGAGATTGAGAAGAGGAATAGACCATGCCTCCAGAGGATGCTAGAGGACAACTTTACAAAAGGTGGTTTCAGCACGCTGGCAGGGCAGAATTCATATTCAAGACACTCAACCATGAAAGTCTGAGGAAAACAGACTCAGATTTGGAAACTGACAATGTTTGTTGATTTTGGAGACAAAAGGGAAGTTGGAGTTAGAATGGTAGTTTGCTGAGATAAAAATAAACCAGAGCAAATAGCAATACAGTGCTCAAGAATGACTTAAGCTGTTTTCTGAAACAAAATAAGATGATGATTCAAGATTCTTTAAGGCCTTTTATCAGACTTCTAACTGTATCTGGGAGAAGTGTCTATCCTTAACTCCCTCCAACTGTTAGCCTCTCTCAATAACACTGTCCAAGGCCATAGGATTCGTTTTTGCACCCCCGCTGACAACATTCTGTACTACCCCACAAACACCTCTTTCAAATCCTCCAATTTTGTTCGATTATCAGATTGATTTTTTGACATTCAATATCAAGAAGACTGAAGCCATTGATTCAGACTCTGCTCAAATCTCCATTTAATAGCTACTGACTCCATTGCTCTCACTGACAACAGTCTGAGCAAATCTGTTTGCAGCCCCTGTGCAAATTTGCATCTGGTCCAATTCACCTATTATCCTCATGTTCACTGACCTACATTGTCTGTTCGTCAGACCAAATCTTTGAATTTCTCATTCTTATTGTCACCCCCTTCATGGCCTTATCCTCTCCCTATCTTTCCAATCTCTTCCAACCCCGTGACACTCCTGAAAATTTGTGCTTTTTATCATTCCATCTTTGCTGATGTTTTCTTCATCGTACTTTGCAATTCCCTCTGTACATCTCTTCCTCTTGTTGCCTTGCTTTTAAAGGTAGTCTTTAAGTCTCATTATTTGGCCCAGCTTTAGGTCACCTAAGTGTGGCTTGAGGCTATACTTTGTTTTATAATGGTCCTGTGAAGAGCCTTGGGACATTTCTTCATGTTAAAGGTGTCATGTGTATAAGTTGTTGTATAATTAATTGTAACACAAAATAGAATTCCACGTTATGTATGACATAACTCTGGCAAAATTAATTGAGAACCCAGCCAGATTTCAGCCAATTTCAAGCCACAATTTAGACTGACACTTCTGTGTGGAATAGTAAATACAGCTTTGATTCTTCTTTGTCTACCTAATGTATATGTGCAAAGACAAAATATAGACATATTTCACAATGTTAGTTTGTATATATCTATGTACATCATATTGAGGTCCCATCTGCCAGTTCAGGTGAATCTCTAAAGATTCCTAGGCAGTTCTGAAAGCTAAGCGAGCATTTCTTATTACGTCTTGGCAAACCTTCCACCCTCAACCAATTACATTTTTATAGTGCCTTTAATATTGTAAAACTTCACTGTAGGGCCTATTAGCCAAAATTGGAAATGAGCATGATAGGAAGATATTCGAACAGGGGATCAAAACATTTATCAGAGGAAGGTTGCTAGAAGCATCTTAGAGGAGGAGGAAGAAATCGAAGGATTTGCAGAGGAAATTTCAAAGATTAGGTGCTGATGGCAAGGCCTCCAATGGTAGGACAGTTAAAATTAGAGAAGTGAAAGAGCCCAGATTGAATGCACACATGTACCTCTAAGGAATGTAATGCTGGAAGACAATAGAGATAGAGAGAAGATGAAGGGCTTTTGCCCCAAAACGTCGACTTTCCTGCTCCTCGGATGCTGCCTGACCTGCTATACTTTTCCAGCACCACTCTAATCTAGACCCCAGAGATAGAGAGAGGCAAGATATGGAGGCATGCAAACACAAGAACAGCACTGTGGATGTATCTATACCAGATGGACTGCAGCCATTCAAAATAGTGGCTTCTTAAAGGCAATTAGGGATGGGTAACGAATGCTGAGCTAGTGATGCTCACAGAACATGAAAGAATTTTTAAAAATCGAGTTTTAAAATTGAAGTATTGCTGGGCCAAGTTTCTGAGTAGGTCAGGATGCAAAGCATTTCTTCCTGTAACAGTTATGACTTTTAATTCAGTAACTAATTGTGCAAATGCTTTGGGATATTTTGATGACAGAAACACCTGGTAAGTATGTGTTACAGTAGTAAATAATTCATAAATGCGTAATGCCAAATATAGAGTTTGTAATCTGATGTGCTGGTCGAGCAAACGTCAATAATAATAATAATGTTTTAAATTAGGATTACCATGTTATCCTACTTCATGATTGTGGAGGACAGCACTGTGAGATCTATGACCTGGATACAACACTTCCATTTCCATGTCCTTTTGATACTTACGTGAAAGAAGCCTTCAGATCTGAAGATCTCATCAGACCAGCTTTTAGAAGGTGAGATAAGCTGCTGTTTAAGAAGTGGTTCTCCGATTAGTTCTTCACAGTTTTTCAGTGTTCATAGTTGAAGATCTTATGACCATTACTAACCATGGAGACAATAAGCTAGAAAATGCAATTGACCTAAATGATAAAGCTCAACTCTGCGGCCTGTATATTAGAGCCAAACCTCAAAGGAGTGAATTGAAAATGCTTCTACATGCAAAGGAAGAATTTTGAAACCATCTTCTACAAATGGCTAGCCAGATCAATTTAAATTTTAAATCTGAGATGATGTATTTTTGTGAATCGAAGCAAATAAGTAAAATGGGCGAAAGTGGGGTAGACAGTTTTTGATCACTGATCAGCCGTAATCTCACTAAATTGTAAAATAGGCTTGAGGGGCTGAATGGTCTCTATCTGTTCCTGTGGTCTTGTAAGTGCAAAGTGAGTTGTGTTTGATGCAGATGATCCATGCCCAAATAACTAAATGTACAACTGTTTAAGCCTATGCGTAAAAGAATGGCTATTTGATAAGGGATACGTTTGCCATAGACCATCAAATCACATGGCAGCAAGGAAACATTAACTCAAAATGCAAACAAGCTCTTAATGATCAATTAATTATTTTTTAAAGTGGAGTCACTGCTGTAATATAGGGAATATAGTAGTCAATTGATGCACAATAAACACACATAAACAGCAACACGATAATATCACTAGATAATCTGTTTTTAGCTCTCTTGGTTGAGGGACATCAAAAAGCCAAGGATAATGCTTATGTTTTTTAATCAATCTGTTCGGACTATTATCACACAGGTGGGACTTGAACTCATGCCTTCTTACCTAGAATTAGGGATGCTACCATTGCACCACCATCATTTCTGATTTTCCTGAAATAGCAGAAGTTTTTTACATCCAAAAGAATAGACAAGACTTCTGCTTAAGTCTGTCCTATTATACAACACTCCTGGCAGCGTAGCACTCTCTCAGAACTTCAGTGGAACTGTCATCCTAAAACCTTGCTCTCGGGCGTGGGATTTGAACCCATAATTTCCAAACTCCGAGAGAAGTATGGAACCAGAAATGACAAGAGTTTGGGTGAATGTCAAGATGCTAAGAAAAATAATTCTGAATGGAGACTAACAATAGCTTCTGCCATCTTTCCTTTATATGACATTTTCATAGTCAGCCTTTTTTTCCTTATTTTGTTGCTTTCTTGGCTTCGCCCCAATTATTGCAACATTTTAGTCCTGTGTCTGCTCTCTAGCATGTGAAGCCCTCTGTGGTCTAGATGAAAAATTATAATGAAAATTATCCTCCAGACCATATCAATGAATATTTGAAAGTGGAGACTACGTTGATTCAGATGAACTTAGTGGTGGTTTTTTCACATCACTCCAATCTTCCACAGTGATCAATGCAGAAAAAGCAGATTGTTCCCTTCTGTCTTGTGTTTTCGAAGCATTTCATCTGACAGGGAAAAATATTTGAGACTAAAAAAAAACAATGTGACAAAAGACAATAAAAATTAATTCAGCAAATGGTATTGTTGTTGTTGTTCAGAAAAATGAGAGTGCTACGAGCAGATTTGTACCTGAAGACATTTGCTTCAGATCGATCTCATATGAAAGATGTTAATGGAATGTGGCGCATGACTCCTCCACCATATCCTTGTATTCAAACGTCAGGTCAGTGAAATAAGATGTGTTTAAACCTTTATCACGATGCACCAAAATGGATAATGCATGCTTTCTAATGGAGTTTTCAAATGTTACCTGGCTTATAGTTGTCACTTAATCTTATTGGTTTATGGGATGTGGGTGTTTGCTATGACAGTATGTATTTTCTGTCTCTAACTGCATTTGAGAAGATGGTGGCTTGCCTTCCTGAACTGCTGCAGTCTATGTATGTAGGGACACACACAATGTTGTTGGGAAGGGATTCCCACAATTTTGACCCAGTGATAGTGAAGGAACGATGATGATTTTTCAAGGCAGGTAGTGTGCGCACTCAAAGGGAACTTGCGGGTGATGGTGTTCTCAAGCATCTGCTGCTGTTTTCTTTCTAGATGGTAGATGTTTTGCTGGAGAATGAGTCTTGACAAATTGCTGCAATGCATCTTGTGTGTGGTACACATTGATGCCATTGTGCATTAGTGGTAAAAGGATCCAATTTTGATGGTGGTAGAAGAGGTGCAGCTAAGCAGGCTACTTTATCTGGGCAAATATCAAGCTTTTCAACTGTTGTTAGAGCTGTTCAAGCCCAGTATTCCATCACACTAGTGACTTGTGCACTGCCAACAGGCTTTTGGGAAATCAGGAGATGAATTATTCACCAAAGAATTCCCAGACTCCAACCCACTTGTGTAGCAAATTGAAAAAAATTGATGTGACCAGCTCACGGTCCAGTTAAGTTTCTGGTCAATTTTTTGGGTGGCATTTTCTTGTTATGTTTCCTAATGTGATGTGACCATAGGGTCAGAATTCAGGTGTGTTCATGAGGATTGAAGAGTTGTAGACATCTTTATTTCTTACAGTAAAATGCTGTTTGATTTTTGGTTCCGGGCATATTTAGTAGAGGATTGCAAAAGCATTAAAGTTTATGATAAATAAGGAACATCTGTTCCAATGGCTGGAGGATCATTTTAATAGGTTGTTTACAATTTTGGTGCTTTGTCTTTTAAAACTTGCATCATTTAACTTGTAACCTTGGTTCAAATTTAGAGTCAAAGATGAACTTGGATGATTTTATCAGTATGACTCCTACCATTGGATGGGGTGATGTCTATACCTTTCCAGAATTTGTCCAACAATTTGGAAGTTCAAAATTATAATATTTGAAAGAAAAAATCTTCAAAGATTCCAGTTTTTTAGACCTTGCCCTGTGAGAAGACTGCATAAGAGAGACATTAATATTCCTCCAAAAAGCAGCATCTTTGGTGTTTGAAGTTTCCAAAATCCTCAAAATGGACAGTAAAGAGTACGAGCAATGACAAAAAATGGAGCTGAGTGAGAGGTGGATACAAAAGAAAATCAAATTCAAACTTGATACTGGAAATGGTGATTCTGTCGACCTCACAAATCAGAAACATTGCTCAAGAATGAATCCCGAACATAAGAAGGAGAGAATGTAGTGAACTGTTTGAAATAGATACAGGCTTTATCTTTATCCGTTGAGCACATTATTGTGCAGACTGTTCCTTCTTTCTTTAATATCGCAAGAGTAAAGAACACCAATAATATCTGATGATTGTGGAATCCTGCAAAATGTTGTTAATCCACAAAGCAAAATAGTTCAATAAAATATTTTTAAGGCTTAAAGATTGTTTTCTGTTATTTATACTGTTAATATTTATTAGATAGCATTTGTCGATGTTTTGTTACTGGGGTTGAGATGCGAAGTTATTAGATGTGTTTCCCCATTGTAACCTGCTGTGAAGTTGCTGTTAGATCACAAATGTCTACAGCATGAAAGGAGCACATTCATCCCATCAGGCCTGTGCTGTCAGAACGTCTCTCCTGCTATTTCCTCGAGCCCTGCAAATATTTTACCTTCAGGTACTTATCCAATTGACTTTAAAAAGCTACAGTTGAATCTGCCATGACCACACTCTCAGGCAGCACGTTCCGAATTCTAACCACTCACTGCATAACAATGTTTTTCCTCATATCACCTTTGACAAAACTTTTAAGTCGCTGTTGGCTTATTCTCAATTCTTCTACCAATGGAAAGAGTTGCTCTATATCCACTCTGTCCAGATCCCTCATGAAACTCAAGTTGTTTGAAAAATTGGGTGGCACAGTGACTCAGTGATCAGCATTGCTGCTTCACAGTGCCAGGGATCCAGGTTTGATTCCAACCTCGGGCAACTGGCTGTATGGAGTTTGCACATTCTCCCCATGCCTGCATGGGTGTCCTCCGGGTGCTCCAGTTTCTTCCCACAGTGCAAAGATTAGATGGGTGTAGGTTAGATGGATTGGTCATGTTAAATTGCCTGTAGTGTTCAGGGATGTGCAAGCTAGGTGGATTAACCATGGGAAATGCAGAGTTACAGGGATAGGGTAGAATTTGGTGGTTCTGGCTGGGATGCTGTTACGAGAGTCAGCGTAGACTTGAAGGGCTGAATGGCCTGCTTCCACCTTGTAGGGTTCTGTGAACTAAATGTATGGTTTTGGTCTGAAGATTAAGCTTTTACATCTCATCTGAAGGACAGCTTCTCCAACAGCAGCATTCCCTCTAGTATGTCAATTTTGATTTTTGAGAATTAAATGCACAACTATTTGACTTGGAGATGAGCCTGCTACCTACTAATCCACATGGGGGTAAATGTGAAAGGGTGGCTGCATACACTGATACTGACAGAGAAATATTTGATGACTGACGATAGTGTGTGAAACGAGTTGATAGCCAGTGTGGAGTTTGCACATTCTTCCCGTGTCTATGTGGGTTTCCCCTGGGTGCTCTGGTTTCCTCCTACAGTCCAAAGATGCACAGATTAGGTGAATTGGCCATTCTAAATTGCCCACAGTGTTCAAGGGTGTGTAGGTTAGGTGCATTAGTCAGGCGAAATGTAGCAGAATGAGTCTGGATGGGATGTTCTCCGGAGGGTCGGTGTGGACTTATTGGGCCAAATGGCCTGTTTCCACACTGTAGGCATTCTATAGTCTATGTACAGTAATTTGTTCACATTTATAATCTGATATTAAATGTTGAAGAAAATTTCTTGAGAGCTTTCAAGTTATAATAGATCTTTGAACTTGGAATTAAACATGAGTAGATATGCCAGTGTATTCCAACCAATATAGATCATCTAATGTATACCAGGAAGGTGTCAACTGTGGTTGTGAGTAGAACTCTTTCTGTTTAGTCTAAACATTGTGGATTCAAGTCCCATTGCTCGGACTTCAGCACAACAAAGTACACTGAAAATGTAGAGTAATACAACACTGAGGGAGTATAGCTCTAATGTGTGAGGTGTTAAACTGGTACCGCCTTTCTTTGCAGGTAGATGTAAAAGATCGGTGAATATATTCACAGAAGGGCAGTAGGTATTCCTTATTGTCCTGGCTAGTATTTATCTCTCGAACAAAAATCTCAGAAGCAGATTATCTGGTCAATATTACATTGCTACCTGGGAACTTGCTATGTGCAAATTGTTGGCTGTATTTCCTACAGTATAATAGGAACTACATGTCAGTGGTTGTAAGTTGTTTTGGGACGTCCAGTGGTTGTGAAAGGTGCCATATAAATGCAAATCTTTCTTTAAAAGTCCCTCATATGGCCAGACATATTGCTTATGCAGGAGAAAGTGAGGACTGCAGATGCTGGAGATCAGAGCTGAAAAATGTGTTGCTGGAAAAGCACAGCAGGTCAGGCAGCATCCAAGGAGTAGAAGAATCGATGTTTCGGAGGTAAGCCCTTCTTCAGGGCTTATGCCCAAAACGTCGATTCTCCTACTCCTTGGATGCTGCCTGACCTGCTACGCCTTTCCAGCAACACATTTTTCAGCATATTGCTTATGCATCCTGCTGAGGGCACTATAATCCCCTGGAAAATTCCCATCATCTCCATCCCTACCAGCCCCATCCCCCTCATTGTTATTCTGACTTCAAGGCATATGTGCCAGGTGAAAGCTAAGTGAACTGCACTTAGAACCTTTATTAAATAGCAGAAAGGAATTCTGGATTGTGCAGCTGTCTGCTATTTGAAGTTGTTCCATGTTCTGGAGATTTCACTTGTTGCTAGCCAGCCACTATCCCTTCAAGTAAACAGTTTATAAAACTGCAAACAGTATGACAAAAACAGCTTGCTTCTGTCTTCTGTTCACAGTGTGTCTCAGAATTAAAGGATAGTCTGAAATAACTTTGCAAATTGGGAGTCATTTTTTAATTTAATTATTCATTAATATAATGTGGGCATCACTGACTTGGCCAGTATTTATTGCCCTTGTCAAGGGGGTAGTGAGCCACTTACTTGAACCACTTACATTGTAAAGTTATATCCAAGGTGGTGTTAAGAAGGCTGTTCCAGGACATTGTCCCCGCATAATGCAGGCATGGTGGCATACTTCCAACTTGCAATTTTGTTCCCATAAATTTTCTTATTTGTTCATTCTTGGTATGCGAGCATTGCTGGTAAAGCTGACGCTTATTATCCATCCCATGTTCCCCTTCTTAAAACATAACTGGGTGGCTTGAAAGTTCATTTCAGAGGACTTCAGTGGTCAAATAAAGATTCAATACAAAATTTCAAAGAACATATCTACTTTTAATTCTGTGCCTCAATACATGAACCCCACTGATTGTTTTGAATTTTATAAGCCCTATTAAAATTTGCTACAACTTTTAACAACTTGTGAATCTGTACTTTCATATCTTTGTTCCTCTAATTTCTTTAGACTCGTTTACCAAATGATATTTGTTCTTATTTCTCCTACCAAACCATATCACACTTATCCATAATATAATTCATTTTCTTTTACACACCTCTTCTGCAAATACCTACTAACTAAACCACACTGGAAACCCAGTTCAGGAAAATGTCTCACCAACAACTTCTCAATGGCAATTAAAAATGGGGAATAAATGCTGACCTAACCAGTAATTTTCACATCCTATAAATTAATAATTCAAAAAAGATATCTTTTTTTGTGAATTTTCTCGGATGATTCCTAATTTGCAACCTTATAAACTGAGAACAGTTGTGGTTTCCACATTGTAAAATATATTGAGAGTCACTGAGAAGGTACATGAAAGACTAAAAGGATTTCAAAGTTTGTGAGAAGATTTGTGGCTCGGGTGCTCGTTGTTGTGGTTCTGTTCACCGAGCTGGGAATTTGTGTTGCAGACGTTTCGTCCCCTGTCTAGGTGACATCCTCAGTGCTTGGGAGCCTCCTGTGAAGCGCTTCTGTGATCTTTCCTTCGGCATTTGCAGTGGTTTGAATCTGCCGCTTCCTGTTGTCAGTTCCAGCTGTCCGCAGCAGTGGTCGATATATTGGGTCCAGGTCGATATGCTTATTGATTGAATCTGTGGATGAGTGCCATGCCTCTAGGAATTTCCTGGCTGTTCTCTGTTTGGCTTGTCCTATAATAGTAGTGTTGTCCCAGTCGAACTCATGTTGCTTGTCATCTGTGTGTGTGGCTACTAAGGATAGCTGGTCTTGTCTCGTGGCTAGTTGGTGTTCATGGATGCGGATCGTTAGCTGACTTCCTGTTTGTCCTATGTAGTGTTTTGTGCAGTCCTTGCATGGGATTTTGTACACTACATTGGTTTTGCTCATGCTGGGTATTGGGTCCTTCGTTCTGGTGAGTTGTTGTCTGAGAGTGGCTGTTGCTTTGTGTGCTGTTATGAGTCCTAGTGGTCGCAGTAGTCTGGCTGTCAGTTCGGAAATGCTCTTGATGTATGGTAGTGTGGCTAGTCCTTTGGGTTGTGGCATGTCCTCATTCCATTGTCTTTCCCTTAGGCATCAGTTGTTGAAATTGCGGGGGTATCCGTTTTTGGCGAATACATTGTATAGGTGTTCTTCTTCCTCTTTTTGCAGTTCTGGTGTGCTGCAGTGTGTTGTGGCCCTTTTGAACAGTGTCTTGATGCAACTTCTTTTGTGTGTGTTGGGGTAGTTGCTTTCGTAGTTCAGGACTTGGTCTGTGTGTGTGGCTTTCCTGTATATCTTTGTGGTGAATTCTCCGTTAGGTGTTCTCTGTATCATCACATCTAGGAATGGGAGTTGGTTGTCCTTTTCTTCCTCTCCAGTGAATCGGATTCCTGTGAGTGTGGCGTTGATGATCCGGTGTGTGTTTTCTATTTCTGTGTTTTTAATGATTACAAAGGTGTCATCCACATATCTGACCCAGAGTTTGGGTTGAATTTGCGGTAAGACTGTTTGTTCTAATCTTTGCATTACCGCTTCTGCTATGAGTCCAGAGATGGGTGAGCCCATGGGTATGCTGTTGATTTATTCATATATTTGGTTGTTGAATGTGAAGTGTGTTGTCAGGCACAGGTCCAGTAGTTTGAGTATGCCGTCTTTGTTGATAGGTTCATAGCAGAAGCGGTAATGCAAAGATTAGAACAAACAGTCTTACCGCAAATTCAACCCAAATTCTGGGTCAGATATGTGGATGACACCTTTGTAATCATTAAAAACACAGAAATAGAGAACACACACCAGATCATCAACGCCACACTCACAGGAATCCGATTCACTAGAGAGGAAGAAAAGGACAACCAACTCCCATTCCTAGACGTAATGGTACAGAGAACACCTAACGGAGAATTCATCACAAAGGTATACAGGAAAGCCACACACACAGACCAAATCCTGAACTACGAAAGGAATCACCCCAACACACACAAAAGAAGTTGCATCAAGGCACTCTTCAAAAAGACCACAATACACTGCAGTACACCAGAACTGCAAAAAGAGGAAGAAGAACACCTATACAATGTATTCGCCAAAAACGGATACCCCTGCAATTTCATCAACTGATGCCTAAGGGAAAGACAACGGAATGAGGACATGCCACAACCCAAAGGACTAGCCACAGTACCATACATCAAGAGCATTTCTGAACTGACAGCCAGACTACTGCGACCACTAGGACTCCTAATAGCACACAAACCAACAGCCACTCTTAGACAACAACTCACCAGAACGAAGAACCCAATACCCAGCATGAGCAAACCCAATGTAGTGTACAAACTCCCATGCAAGGACTGCACAAAACACTACATAGGACAAACAGGAAGACAGCTAACGATCCATATCCATGAACACCAACTAGCCACGAGACGACACGACCAGCTACCCTTAGTAGCCACACACGCAGATGACAAGCAACATGAGTTTGACTGGGACAATACTACTATTATAGGACAAGCCAAACAGAGAACAGCCCGGGGATTCCTAGAGGCATGGCACTCATCCACAGATTCAATCAATAAGCCCAACGACCTGGACCCAATATACCAACCACTGCAACAGACAGCTGGAACTGACAACCGGAAGCTGCAGATTCAAACCACTACTAATGCCAGAAGAAAGATCTCAGAAGCGCTTCACAGGAGGCTCCCAAGTATTGAGGATGTCACCTAGACAGGGGACAAAACGTCTGAAACACAAATTCCCAGCTTGGCGAACAGAACCACAACAGACTAAAATAATAATAATCAGAACCTAAAGGCTTATTAGGAAAGATTGAAAGCTGAGGGGAACTCTAAGCATAGAGCTTTAAAATTATGAAGAAATTGAGAAAGAATATGTAGAGCTTGAGGTCTAGACAACTGAAAAAACACAATCCCTCAGAATCTGGGCATTGTTCTATGATCAACAGGCTAGAATTAGAGGGCAGATGATTTTTTTTTCATGGCCAGTTGCTTTGGTCTGTAATATTCTATCTGAAAGGGTGATGGAAGCAAATTCAATAATGAACTTTAAAAGGAAAATAAATGAATAATTGAAAGAAATCAATTTACAGAGGGAGACTCTTTCAAAGTGCCAACACAAGCACTAAGAATGGATTGACCAATTCCTGTCCTTAAAGGTTCTGTGGTTCTAATTTTGGGAGATTTTGATTCTGTCCATAACTTAAGAGATCTATTGACATGGATTTTGTCATCATCTGATGTTATCAATAAACTGATAGGCCCATCACTTACTCAAGTCTCTCTCTCATTCTAGATATAGTTATAGGTATTTGCTACTGTATGTTTATAATGAGAAAAGAATAATTCAAGTTAACAAGCATAGCTAACAAAAGCTTTGTGTTAGAAGTACCAAAATTTCCACTGCTCCCTTCAACAGTCCTGTTCTAAGCCTTGGAATGTTTCACTTCCTAAAGACATTATGCAGATGTTTCTTTTCTGGCGCACATCCTCAGCTTAGGCACTCGCTATCACTGGTGATATTTGTTCATACTGAATGATCTCACACTCACGTGCCTTGCATTAGAAAACAGCACGCTTTGTGTCTCTATCTTCATAAACTGTCCTGGGCCACAGTCGGTTTGCAGATTTCTTTCAAGAAAGAAATGGTGAATTAATTGAGTGTTTTTTTTTGTTGCAGAGTTCATTCATTTTTGTTCTTGAGAGTTCATGACACTAAAATATTACCTGGGACTTATTTGAGCAATAAGTTACCATTCCTTTAATTCAACTGCATCAGTCTGTACTAGACTAGGAGATTTGGCAAACTGAGACTGGATAAGTGAGACAGAGGTCTTAAGTGTAGTAATAGTGTCCCTGGCCTCAGACAGAAGATCTGAGTTTGTGTCCCATTGTGGGATGTTAAGCAAGGAAGGTGAGTTCATAATGTAGCCAAAATGGTTGAGCATCAACCTACCAAAAGTTTTAACACACACCAATGGCAGGTGGTAAGAACAGGCAAGATTCCTGATCAGCCATGTGATGGATAGAAAATTGGATCCTCTACCTTTGCTAATCATCACTCTGAGATACAACATGTATATGAAAGTGGATAATGTTTCAACATTCCAGACTCCTTGTGATCTGTTATACATCACCATTGCAAGAGATGTGATCCTCTGAAACCTAGAATATCTTCTGTCAGGTGGTTCAAATCAGACTTAACAGCCCTCTTGTGGTGCAGTGGTAGTGTCCGTCGCAATGGACTAGGAGGCCCAGGTTCAAGTCACACCAGTTCCAGAGGTGTTTAATAACATATATGAACAGATGGATTTCAAAAAAAATAGTTTAAATAAAAAGTGTTCAGTTGCATGTAAATTGATCAATTTGAGCCATCGTGTAGTTGATGAAGGAGCAACTTGTGATTTAAAATAAACCTGTTGGACTATAACCTGGTGTCGTGTGACTTCTTTGATCACTTGGAGAACATGGATTATTTACTGGTGGTGGTTAATAAATAAGAAAGAAATAACTGAATGTATTCTTTCCCCATCATCATGCTATGTGTGGGAGCACTTCTCGATATAAAAATAATGTGTTCAGAAGTGCAGTGGTCGTGTTCCTGTCTCTCAGTCAGGAGATAAAGTGAGGACTGCAGATGCTGGAGATCAGAATCAAGAGTGTGTTGCTGGGAAAGCACAGCAGGTCAGGCAGCATCCGAGGAGCAGGTGAAGCCCTTCATCAGAAAACTGGGCCAGGAGACCCAGGTTCAAGTCCCCACCTCCTCCAGAGGTATGTGATAATACATCTGAACATGTTGATTAGAAAATTAAAGAAAAATAATATGTTCAGAACACCAACCAGGATAATGCATCACCATTTCAAGTGCATCAGTCATAAAATTGCCTGTGTATTGCCCTCCCTGAGCAGAAATAGCAGGATTTGAGCACATAAGTAAAGCAAGGCTGAATGGCAATGCATACGGAGGGGGTTCTTTGCCATTGGAGGTACTATTTTTGGAATGAGACCTAAAACTCAACCACTCACTCAGGTGGATATAAAGTATTCCATATTTGACAAGCAGGGGAGTTCATCTCCTGCCTCCTGACCAATATTTGTCCTTCATGTGATATCACGAAAGAGCAAAAACCATTTTGATCCTTATGCAGATTCCTGTATGCAAGTTGACTGCCATGTTTCCTATGACAGCAATTACACTTCAGAATCTTGTCCCCCAGAAATGGGGCGGCACAGTGGTTAGCACTGCTGCCTCAGTACTAGAAACATGGGTTCAGTTCCCACCTCAGGCAACTGTCTGTGTGGAGTTTGCGCATTCTCCCAGTGTCTGTGTGGGATTCCTCCAGGTGCTCCGGTTTCCTCCCACTGTCCAAAGATGTGAAGGTTAGGTGATTTGGCTATGCTAAATTGCCCATAGTGTTAGGTGCATTAATCAGAGATGAATGTAGGGGAACGGGTCTGGGTGGTTTGCTCTTCGGAGGGGCGGTGTGGACTTGTTCCACACTGTAGGGAATCTAATCTAATCTAAAAAGACTTTCTTGGGGGTGTGAATTTTTTTGGGTCATCCAATAGTCATGAAAAATGCAGTATAAATGCAATGTATAAAAACATCTCAAGGTGCCTCTCAGGAGGAGCATTGTTTAATTAAGATTTGACATTGCTCTGCAAAAGAAGGTGGCCAAAAGTTTGATCGAAGTACATGTAAAAGGAGGGTCTTAAAAGTGGAAAGGTTTAAGGAGAGAATTACAGAGTTTTTACTTGAGTGGCTAAAGGCATGGCCATCAATGATGGTGCAATGGAAATCAGAATTGTGCAAGAAACTAAAGAGATAGTAAAACGTAGGGACCTCAGTGGAAATTGTAGATATGGAGAGAGAGAGAGAGAGAGAGAGAGAGAGAGAGAGAGAGAAAGAAAACACAGGAATCAGGATTTTAACAATCAAAGTATTCCCAGCCAGGAATCAGTGTATGTCAACAGGCACAGAGGTGATGGATGAACAGGACTTAGTCAGTATTAGGACACTGAATTAAACTCAGTTTTTAATGCCCTTTAATTTCAAGTACCTTCCCAGCCCATATTTATCATTTGCCTCCACCACATAGCAAGACCTTGGTATAGTCTTATATACCAGTGA